>NC_055958.1:16853571-17048571 GCF_018492685.1 Alosa sapidissima
AGTTTGAAAAAAAAAAAAAAAACGAATAAATGGACCTTTGGTCCAAATGTGTATATTTTGTCTTGCTGTTGTAATGTAACCTATCCGTCTGACACTTCAGATCTTAGGCCAGCTCGTAGCGTAGGCTACTGAAACTGATTTGGAAATTGTTTGTAGCCTATGCGTAATAGCCTATTTTGCCTGTCCACGCCTTGTCGTTTTAAAGTCGGGATTTGAAATGTTTGGCAATTATAGCCTATTCTATGTAGAAGAGTTAAACGGGAAATTTGAGATAGGCCTTGTCAGCAACAGACAGGTTTGTTTATAAACAGGGTCGGAATTATAGCGCAAGCCTTTGAAGATCTCCATATGGATAAAACTTAGGCTACAACCAGGTAAGGAGTTTAGCACGTATCCAGAAATATTTTTGATAAGAAATTATTTATAGGCATAGGTTAGGCCTATAGTAAGTCTGTAGGCTATGGGATGGATAGCCCATCTGAATGTTTTTGGATGCCGCCTGTGATTTATTATTTTTGGGCATAGCTACGGCATAGGCTAAATCAAGGGGAAATAATGAGTATGTCTATTCTAAGGTAAAGCCCACAAAAATAGACTTGATAGGCCCGCCAAACACTGCCGGAACTTTAAGAACGAACGATATTTTGTGTTCCGAACCGGTTCAGGACCGATATGTTGGTGGCGGAACGCATGCAAGAACGAAAACGTTAAACATAGGCCTACCTGAACCGTTCGGAACGGAACGTTGGAAAAACTAGATGTACCGCATAGCGGTACAAAATATGACCGCCGCTCAGTCCTGTACATCCGTTCCGCGAAAATAAATCACACTTCAATTTGTCTCCATATTTTACTCCATCCCCCACTCTTGAAACTTTTGTGTATGCTTGTTTGGCATGCCTGAGTGTGTGTGTGCGGCTGCACAGAAAGTACCCTACTGGTGCTGAAAAGGTGAATAGATTGTAGAATAGCCAAAGAAGATGTAGAATTGTTATAAAACCTTTAAAATCTCTAAACAATCACAAGTAGGGCAGTTCATCACAGTTCATCCATTGCAACTGGATTGATGAAAGGTCACTTACACCTGTAGGCTACATTGTATTTGGGAAAAGCAAAAGGTATCAGCATAATGTTATTTATTTATTTATTTATTTTTTATGTATTTTTAAACAAAAACATCTCTGTCAGTTCCATGCCGTTTTCAACAGCTATCAAAAACAAAGGTCATTTTTGGATGGATGGATTTTTTGTGAATGTTTCTTCTTCTACATAAGATTTTAGTCATCTTTAGTTCATGTAATACTTTATTGTCAATGCACAAATTAAGTAACAGTAGTCTGAAACGTTATTGTTAATGCACAAATTAAGTAACAGTAGCCTAGTCTGAAACGAAATGCTGTTTTACATCTAACCAGTGGTGCAAATAACTGACATGTCCAAATGGGCCTTGATGAAATGCGTCGCTAGACTGTTCATACACATTTTAACGGGCCAAAGTTGAAGAGCTTTTGTCCGTTATTGTTAGTGCAAATATAGGCTGATTCATGTTCCCTTGCATTGTTTAACTGAGGTCCATGGCTAGTCTGGCTTTCATCAGACCAAGCTCAATCTTTTAAGAAATCAAAAAATAAATAGCGGGCAGATCAGGCTGGGTTCACCCAGCCTAGTCCATAGGCACCCGATATTGTTTAATTTTCCGATTGAGATATACACGCTCTGGCTATTCTAAATGCAAAAATGCATCAGGGAGTTATGACAAAACGGTAACTAACAAACTAGATCCTAATAGAAAGCTGTTAGCTTCCCTAAGCTACAGGTAGATTATAAGGTAGGCCTATTTACAACATAAATTGTCAATAGGCTATGCTGGCGACACAAATAAAATCTCCTTTGGAAACCAATGGCTTACGCCTTACAGTATCAAGCGGACTTAAACTGTCATATCGTGGCGAAAAGTTGTAATAACATTCACGCAGCTCCATGAGTCAAGGAAAGCGCGAATGAAGTAGCCACTTCTAAATGGGACCCACTACACAGTAGCTTAAGGTGTTTTGCTAAAGCAGCCATAATGAAATGAAGGTGTCATTGTTTGGATACTTCACACACACGTGCTTTTTAATTTCACAGACTACAACTACCAAGCTATATGCTATACATGAAATGAGTGTTTATGGAATGGGTTGACATGGCCCCTTGAGATCAACATACAAAAAAAAATGGTCCTCCTAAACCCTACGGTTTTCGAGATATTCACAGAAAACTGTGTCTGCCCTACCCTCCTTTCGGGGGGTCCAATTCAGCGGGGGGGCTACAGATCAAAACGAAAAACGATGGTTCCATGCTATCCATGTGGGGTTACATGTCCACCAAGTTTCGTGTACCCCGGTCTTTCTGTGTCCCGGGAATCATTGACGGAAATTTGGGCATGCGAAAAAGAAAAGAAAAAAAAAGAAAAAAAAATCTGACTAAACCTATATGACCGCCGCTTCGCTGCGCGGCGGTCATAATAATTTCGTTTTCAAGCCCTGGTTGCTACTGTAGCTGTTATATTTGCCATTTCTGCGACAATGCCGTGTTCTCATTGTTGTATCTGATTGCCAGTGTTGGGAACGTTACTTTAAAAAAGTAATTAGTTATAATTACTCACTACTTGTTCCAAAAAGTAGTGAGTAATTATAACTAATTACTTAGTAAGTAGTTAGTAACTGAATTACTCTAACTAGTAACTCGTTACCAGGGAAAGTAACTATTTGTGTTACTGTTAAAAAAAAAAGTTGCTATACTGTATGTCAAAGAATTTGGATTTTTTGAGCAGCCAGTTAAAATGAGTAGAACAGACAGGCGTTTGTATAACTTTCGATATTTATTAGATAGATAGATATATACTTTATTGATCCCCAAGGGGAAATTCAAGATATTGCACATCGACAGACCTACGGTTGACTTCAGCCTGTGTCATAGGTTTTTGTGAAGCAGAAAGATCTAGCTTTTGCTGCTTGGAGGACTGGTCTGATTCTCTATCATGAAAACACTGGCTCTGATTGGCTATCATGAAACATGACTCTGCCTTAGCCAATCATAATCGCTCACGTTGTTATTAACCCACCTCCTCACTAGCTGTGAGCCAGGGGTGCGTTCGGATTACACAGTTTATTCAATCAATTAGTAATGCACCGCATTTAACGTCCAGTAACGTTAACGGTGTTGTAACGATGGGAAAAGTAATTAGTTAGAGTACCCCGCCAGTCTCAGTGCACCAGTGCCAGTCTCAGTGTTCCAGCCCTTGAACTGGCCCTCAGAGCATTTGCAGTGAGCTGCACGGGGTGCCAAGTCATCAATGGTTTCTTGTCGTGATCCATTCTAAGTGGCCAGAGGTGACACCAATGGGCTTGGTAACAGTCATTTAGATTCCCTAGTCTTACACAAACTGTGCTCATATAAGAAAGGGACTCGCCATATTTGCACAGTTTTCTATAACCCAAATAATGTCCCTAAAGTACGGAATCAGAGCGCACCTCAATTCAATTTCAATTTATTGTGCTTATATAGCGCCAAAACAATTACACATGTATCATGGCGCTTTACAGAATGTAGGCAAATCAGAGAAAAAGAAAAGAGGGAGAAAAGAAAAGGAAGAAAGATAGAAGGAAGGCCCATGGGTAACAGGGGCGAGGAAAAACTCCCTAGAATTGGAGATACATATAGGAAGAAACCTCGAGCAGATCCACGACTCAAGGGCCTGACCCATCTGCCTAGGGTCAATACGGACAGTAAGGTCTGTAAACAATGACAAATGCATATGACAGTCAGGTGTGGAGAACAGGACATGGTGTTTAAAGCACCTGAGGTGAAAGTTACAAAAGGTGGGATGATTACGTATCCGGTATGATAAAGCATAATCATGATTTAGTGAGAGAAAGTGCAATAGTCCGGCGTCGGAATTGTCCAGGAAAGAAAGTTGTGAGGGGGCAGGTGGTGGGTCAGCAGACAGGCCAGAATCCGGGCAGAGTTGTCATAGGCAGGTGATGGGGTTGTACGGGCCAGGAATCCAGGTAAGGGGACAGTAATACAGCAGTCAAGGATGGGACTTCAGGTGGGATGGGTAAGAGGAGGGCCAGGCACACGGATGGTTGATGACTAGTGATGATATACCTCACAAGTGAGGTACAGTAAGGGAGAAGAAAAAAAATGTAGAATGGGTTAGTATTACTTGAAATCAATGTGGTTAATGTCCAGAAGTGATCAGTGGTGCTATATATTGTTACAGTAAATCATAGTGGGAATGGGCAAGAGAGGGAGAGTTGAGCGAAAGAGGGTAGGGGAGAGGAGAGGGGGGGGGGGGGGTTGTACGGCGTGGCACATGAGAAGTCCATGACAGCACTATGCTATAGCAGCATAACTAAGGCATGGTGAGGGGTAGTCGACACCAGCGCAGGTATGGTCAGTGACCACCATCTCACGCACAACTGGGGTGCCAGTCACATGAGGACTCAGCAGGGTGGTCAATTCCAAAATCCCCGAGATGGGTGAAGTCCACACTGCACCATACCTAACTATGGGAGGCAGTAAAGAGGTATGTTTTAAGTCTAGACTTAAAAATAGGGAGGGTGTCTGCTAATCGAATTGAGGAGGGTAGGTTATTCCAGAGGAGGGGTGCGCGATAGCTAAAAGCTCTGCCACCTACTGTTGTTTTTGAGATTCTTGGAATTACAAGAAGGCCAGTATTCTGTGATCGTAGCGGTCTGGGTGGGTTATATGAGACTAGGAGATCTTTAATATATTCTGGTGCCTGGCCATTAATGGCTTTGTACGTTAGAAGTAATACTTTGAAGTCAATGCGACTTTTAACAGGCAGCCAATGTAGAGAGGCCAGGATAGGGGAAATATGTTCATATTTTTTAGTTCTAGTGAGTGTGCGAGCAGCTGCATTTTGTATAAGCTGTAAGCTCTTTAGACAGGTGTTTTTGCAGCCAGCATACAGAGTGTTGCAATAATCAATCCTTGAGGTTACAAAAGCATGGATTCATTTTTCAGCGTCTGGTAAGGATAAGGACTTCCTTATCTTTGAAATGTTCCTTAAGTGATAGAATGAAGTTTTGGTAATCTGTTTTATGTGATTACTTAGTGATAGGTCTTGGTCAATTGTAACTCCTAAAGTTTTAACACTTGTGGATGAGGATAGTCGAAGATCAGTAAATGTAGCCTGTGATGACGATAGGATATCCCTCATCTTTTTAGGACCTACAACCATGACTTCTGTTTTGTCGGAGTTCAAAAGCAGGAAATGATTTGTCATCCATGTCTTTATGTCTCTTATACATGTGTCAAGTTTGGCTAACGGAGTTAATTCGTCAGGTTTTACGGAAAGGTATAGTTGTGTATCGTCCGCATAAGAATGAAATTTAATGCCATGTTTTCTAGTTTCAGAGCCTAGGGGAAGCATATAGAGAGAAAATAACAGGGGCCCTAGTACTGAGCCTTGAGGCACCCCATATTTTACCATAGTCTGGATAGACGGTTTATTGTGGACTTGTACAAATTGTCTGCGGTTAGAAAGGTATGATCTAAACCAAGCGAGTGCTGAGTCTTTAATGCCTATCAAATGTTCAAGCCTGTGAAGTAGTATGTCATGGTCTATGGTGTCGAAGGCAGCACTGAAGTCCAGTAGGACTAAAATTGATATATGTCCATTATCGACAGCAATGAGGAGGTCATTAAAAACTTTAACTAAGGCTGAGCAATGGAGTACGACTATCTGGTGAGACTGATTGGTTATTAATCTTATCTCTAATTGTTTCAATTTTGTCATTGAAAAAATTCATGAAGTCATTACTGTTTAGGCATATAGGGATAGATTTGGTTTCTTCAGTGTGGCTCTTCGTCAGGCGGGAAATTGTGGTAAAGAGAAATTTTGTATTATTTTTGTTTTCTTCGATCAGCAAGGAATAGTAGGTTGACTTAGCCTCGTTGAGTGCTTTTTTGTAGGTGATCTTTCCATGCTTGGCGGAAGACTTCCAATTTAGTAGTACGCCATTTTTGGCGCTGCTTGTTTGAGGGTTTTTGTCTGTGTGGTGTACCATGGAGCACGCCTTACTTGTTTCCTTACTCTCTTTTTTAGTGGTGCTACTGAATCAAGGGTTGAGCGTAATGAGTTCATTACATTATCAGTTAACAAATCGACCTCGGTTGGATTAAGGAAAGGGCCTTCTGATACCACATGGGTCCGGAAGGGGGCAAACGTTTCGTTTTTTCCGAGAGGCCGCGGCTGTAGTATTCAGCTAAATTGGGTACTGCTTATTGTAGTGTCATTGTAAAAGTAATTAGATGGTGGTCAGTTAAGGTCGGGTGTTGTGGTATAACTGTTAACCGCTCTATGCTTATGCCGTATGACAAGACTAGATCAATAGTATGATTATCTCGGTGTGTGGGTGAATTAACATTTTGACAGAACCCAACATGTTCAATTTAGGGATTGAAATGCAATTGTGAGACAGTCATTCACATTATCCATATGAATATTGAAATCACCCAATATAAGTATTTTTTTCAGTTTGCCAGTTTGGATGGTTAAAGTGGAAAGGAAATCAGAAAATTCTTCTAAGAATTCAGTGTAGGGGCCAGGGGGTCTGTACAATGTGACCACAGTTACAGGCTGATTAGTTTTCCAATCTGGGGGTAAAACATTTAGGACTAGAACTTCAAAAGATTTAAACTTGTGTGTAAGCTTGGGAGATGTGAGAAGACTAGATTGATAAATTGTAGCTACTCCCCCTCCCCTGCCAGTGTGGCGTGGTACATGATAATTAAGATGAGAGGGAGGTGTAGACTCATTTAATGGAAGGTATTCGTCTGGTTTAAGCCAGGTTTCAGTAAGGCACATAACATCTATATGATTGTCTGTAATAATTGCATTAACCAAGGCAGTTTTATTCGACAGTGATCGAATATTGAGTAAAGCAAATGTAAGTTGCGCTTGCGGAGGAATTTGCTTAGCCAAAGAAGTTTTTATCGTAATAAGATTGCTACGAATAATTCCCCTCGTGGGTCGAATAAGAGTTGACAGTCTTGGTACAGACACCCTCTCTATTTGGCTATGTATATCCTGTATATCTGGGTGGCTGTTAGGACAGCAGAGATCTGTGTAAGACATTATCTCTGCTTCCTGGACCTCTGGTTCGTCAGGAACTAGCCTCGGTTAAGTGACGGTCTATGTTCCTTGAAAGGAGAGAAGCACCCTTCGAATTGGGATGGATACCGTCTCTTTTCAATAGTCCAGGTTTCCTCCAGAATGAGCTAAAGTTATCTATGAAGCCCACATTGTTATTGGCACACCACTTTGCCAGCCATCGGTTGAGGTCTGAAATTCTGCTGAGCATTTCATCACCTCTTCTAATAGGTATGGGTCAAGAGAAAGTTATAGAGACAGACATCTGTTGCACGAACCTGCACACAGAGATAAAGTTTTGTATGGTGATCTCAGATTGACGCAATCGGACATCATTAGTGCCGGTGTGGATGACTATTTTCGAGTATTTACGATTAGCTTTAGCCAGCACTTTCAAATTTAATTCGATGTCATTAGCTCTGGCCCCAGATATCGATATTACTATAACCGATGGAGTCGCTAGCCTCACATTTCGTATAGTAGAAGCGCCAATGACCAGAGTAGCAGGTTTCTCAGGGCTAGCTAAGGGGGAGAATCTATTAGAAACGTGAGTAGGTTGGTGGTTAGCAGTGGGTTTCATTCATTTGGATATAGCTCCAGGCGAAACAGGCCCAACGGGCTGCTTTCGCTTGGGCTTAGCTCGCCTAACAGTCACCCAAGAACTATCCCCTTGCTGCGAGGGTGCTGTCATGGTTGTGCTAACTGTGCTGGCAACTGGTGCATCCACACAATTTATTGGGGGTTCTGCCACTAGCTGTTTGCTAATCTGATCCAGCGTGCGGATGCGATTCTCTAGTTCATCTATCCTCGCCTCCAAGCTAGCAATTAGTCTACATTTATTACAAGTAGCATGTCTACTAAAGGAGGCTGAAGAGTTAGCTAGCATGTGACACGCCAGGCAACAACGAGGTTCGGAAGGAGGAGAGGCGGTAGCGGCAGAGGACTCCGCCATCGTCCTTAAGAAAATTAGACAAGTAATAAGCTACACAAGTGGTTAATAGGCGTGTTCGACTTGAGGCAGATCTGTGCAGATCTGACTTGATGTGATGCATGCTGGGTTGAACACAATGCATACTAGGATGGACGCAATGCTTGCTGGTTAGAAATTCTGTCCGACTTCTGTCAGCTGGGGAGGGACTTACCACCGTGACACCATGTCACATGACCTTAAAATATCACGGGAGTCTTAGGGTGCATTCAGGGCACTTCGGAATGACAAGGACCGCCCCCATGGCTACTTTATTCATTTATTAATTTATTCATTCCTCCCAAGATGTAACTGTCATTGACATGTAAGACATACAGCAAAACACTATAGCAAGATACTGTAAATTTCCTTGAACTACAACTTTCATCGAAATAAACCGACAGTAAAAACCTTTTGTACGGTTTTCTCCACCAAATAGGCAATACAATACTTTGTCAAATGTGCATTAGATCCAAACTTGCAAATAGCAACACAGAACAGACATCTCTTATGTATAATGAATGATTGCTGATTGAAGAATTGTGCAAAGGAGTTTCACACAGGTGTATCAGAGATTCAGACTTATGCATGGAATCTATACCACCTGTGAAAAGATGTTTTCCTTTTGTTTAGCATGGGAAAACCAATAGAGTTTAGGGCTTTTGAATGACACCTGTGTTAACTGTTTTGCAAAAGGGTGTGAGAAATGTGTGAACCCAATGAAAATGTGTGAACACATTCGCAAGAGATGACTTCTGCTGTGCAAAGAATGTAGTCATGAAGATCAAGTGGGTTCCAGTTTACTTAAGCAGGTAAAAGCAATCGAGAAAAACTGTAATGTCAGGTTGGATGTGTTTAATAACTAGATGTACCGCAAAGTGGTACAAAATATGACCGTCGCTCAGTCCTGCAAATTCTCTCCGCAAAAATAAAGCACGCTTTTCAATTTGTCTCCATCCCCGACTCTTGCAACTTTTGTGTATGTTAATGAGTGTGTGCATGTGTGCGTTTGCTTTTGTGTATATGTGTGCTTCTCTGTGTATGTGTTTTCGCTTGTAAGTGTGTGTGGGGGGTAATGGTGTGTGTGTGTGTCTGCTTGCCTGCATGTGTGTGTGTTTTATGTGTTTGTGTGTGTGTGTGTGTGTGTTCGCTTGAGTGGGGGTAATGGGGTGTGTTTGTGTGTGCGCATGTGCCTGTTTGCCTGCATGTGTGTGTTTTATGTGTGTGTGACATGTTTGTTTGTGTGTGTGTGCGTGCGTGCGTCTTTATGTGTGTTTATGCGTGTATGTGTGCATGCTTTTTTGTGTGTGAGTGTGTGCATACCTGTGTGTGTGTGCCTGCATGTATGTGCATGTATCTTTATGTGTATGGTTTCATGTGTTCATGAGTGCGTGTGTGTGTGCATGCGTAGTGTACAGTCACTAAATGTACACTTGTACATGTAATGGTCCCCCATAAACAGATTTCCATGAAATTTGGCATGCATTCAGAGGGTGTCACAATGATCCTAATTCTGTGCAGTTTTGAACCTGTCACCCAAAGATACCTGCGACAATGCCTCGTTTTTGATTCTTCATTTTTAACTAGGTGGCGCTATACATCAAATGGGTGGATATGGGATGGGCTGACATGGCCCCTGGAAGCCAGCATACAAAAAATTGGTCATCCTAGGCCAGGGGTCGGCAACCCGCGGCTCTTTGATCCCTCTAATGCGGCTCAGCTTTTGAAAATAATTAATGAGTATTTAATTAAAATGTATTTTATTTTAGTTCGTTCATTTTCAAAATGTAATATTGTAGGTCTATCTGAGTAATTTATATAACTTTCCACCTCACTTGACTCCATAACTGTAGCCTGCACAATATTGTTACATTCAGGCACGCCTGAAGGTGTACGTCCGTATGCACTGTGCGTACCATCAGGCTACCCAACAACGAGAGAAAATTTCCCTTGTGTGTGTGTAATGTGTATTCACACCAAACTGGCCCACCATACCTTCCCAACTATGCACAGTATCCCATTGGCTGCATGCCATCCGGGTTTTTACAATTTTCTATTACGCAACTTAGTGAACACGTTATCAAAATTAACGCGCACACATTTTGTTTGAGCAGGAGACAGAATACGCACACAGGCACGCAACTAGGCTACTTGTTTTTTTACTCGGCTATCTATATGGTTATCAGCACACAATGTTGAGCTAATTCACTAACTCAGTACTCATCATGGATATCACAAGTTTAAACAACGAAAACAGAAAGTATGGAGGCAGCAAAGCTAGAGGAGTTATCCCAGATGGGCAAGAACAAGGTAGGCAATTTGTGTGCTTGTCAGAACATTAGACTGCATTACAACTGTTTAAAGCCAGACGTCACGGTACACTAGAACAAAACAAGGTAACTTTAGCCTGTATTGGGCTGTATCAAGTTGTCCAAATGAATAGTTTATTGTAGCCGTTGTTGTATTATTGCATGTGGATGTTGTTATGCTATGTAGGTTACTTTTTTGCTGACCAATGCACGGGGCTAAAACCGGAAACGGACCTTGCGGGGGGGGGGGTGATTTATCAAACAAAATCACCGATTTCCCTCCATTTCAGTCAACAAGAACACTTTAATTGTTATTGTTGATGTATGCGCTTGCTGTAGGCTAGATAATGAAAATGTAAAAAAGGAAACGTCAGCGACCACAGCTTGCGAGCCCGAACACAAGCGGGCTGAAATGGGAAAGTTTCCATCCAAAGACTGATTCTGAAAACACGAAATGAACTGCCCGTTATACTGTATATCGCACACTGCAACGAGTTAGTATTGCTGTGTTAACCCTGTTCAGTTCCACTTGCATATGACAAATCTTTCTCACATATGAAAAATATAAAGACAAACCTGTGCTCACGTTTAAGGGCAATTCCGCGCAAAACTGTCACATCCATAACGCCAACACAATGCCATGGTATTTAGTTGGCGTTATGGATATGACAGTTTTGCTTGGAGTTGCCCTTAAATGATGACAGCCTCAATTCTTGCATGAAACTTCACCTCACTGAATATGAGCCAGCCAGACTCCAAGGCCATCACCAAGTCTAATCTCTGGTAGGCCTAATGTTCAATTTTGCCAATGACATCGAAAATTGAGTGTTGTGTTGTTAACTATGATGTTACTTTGCATACCAGGACACTGGGAAAATAGGGGGTGGTGTTTAGCCTACATGGGAAACCTAAGGCCTATACTTCTGTCATTCCACTTTACATTTCAAGTTATTCATTTCAGCCGTCCTCGTTTAAAACGGATGCAGTCAAGACGAGCAAGTTTACCTGTGCAAGTTCACCGAGCACAGGCACCGTCAAAAGGCAACAATGTGCCGTTCATCCATACCTATTCTCACCGGCCATCGCAGAAAACGCCAGCATGACAAAAGAGGCAGAAACCTGCTTAACCTCCAGCAACTTAAACGGTCATCACCTACAGAAACCTCCTTCTCCATGGGCTTGTGGAACTGTCAATCCACAGTCAACAAAACGGACTTCATAGCTGGCTATGCCAACCACCTTTCGTTGGAACTCCTTGCTCTCACTGAGACTTGGATCAAACCATAGAACACTGCCACCCCGGCTGCACTCTCCACTAACTTTACACTATCCCACACCCCTCGCCCATCTGGACGAGGAGGTGGGACGGGCCTGCTGATCTCCAACAAATGGAAATTCACTCTGCTACTGCCTTCAAACAAATATGTCTCATTCGAATTCGACAGATTCAAAGCCCACCTACTCACAAAGCTGGCAAAGAGCTTGACTTGATCCTCACTCGGAACTGTAGCACAGACACCCTCATGGTGACGCCTCTCCATCTTTCTGACTACTTCTTCATCCAGTTCAACATCAGCCTGACAGAACAGCCTCCGGCTCCTCAGCCGATGGTCACGTTCCGCTGCAACATCCGGAACCTGTCTCCAACCCACTTTTCCTCTGTGGTTGCCTTCGGTCTACCTCCACTCAACACCTTCTCCTCTCTGGAGGTTAATGAGGCCACAGACTCGCTCTCCTCCACACTGAGCTCGTGTCTAGACGAGCTGTGCCCTCTTACCACAAGGCCAGCTCGATCCAAACACTCTCATCCATGGCTAAATGATACCCTCCGATCGCAGCGCACCAAACTCAGAGCCGCGGAGAGGAAATGGCACAAATCCAAACTAACTGATGACCTCAAAAACTACCACACACTCCTGACCTCCTTCTCAGCCAGCATCACTGCTGCTAAGAAGGCTTTCTACAATGACAAAATCAACAGCACTACAGACACTTGAAAACTTTTCTCAACCTTCAAATCGCTACTCAACCCTCAGCTGCCTCCTCCTCCATCCAGCCTTACTGCGGATACCCTTGCCTCATTTTTTACAAACAAAGTGGCGGCAATCAGCAGTCAATTCTCTACATGCCCACACAAGGCATCAGACTCAGATACCACACTCCTACAACCTCTTGGGGCTGCTGGAACATCTTTTTGTTGTTTTTTTGAGTATCTAGACTCCTGACATGTAGCCGTCCTACCACATGCTGGACCCTATACCTACGAGCCTACTTCAGTCCATCAGCCCGACCATCGCACCAGCTATCACACACGTGATCAATGCCTCGCTAACCTCCGGCACCCCTAATTCTGAAGCAGTGGCACCGCTAAATGAAGAGGAAACGCTGAGAAGAAAGTTAAAGTTAGCGCTACAGACACTCGAAAACTTTTCTCAACCTTCAAATCGCTACTCAACCCTCAGCTGCCTCCTCCTCCATCCTCACTACTGCCTTTCCTATCCAAAGGCATTGAACGAGCAGTCTCCAAACAGGTCTCTGACTTCCTTTCATAGAACAACCTTCCTTTCATAGATCCAAATCAGTCTGGGTTCAAAAGCGGCCACTCTACTGAAACGGCTTTGCTGTCTGTAACAGAAGCCTTAAAAGAAGCCAGGGTGACCGCTTGGTCATCAGTACTCATTCTGCTTGACTTATCGGCTGCCTTTGACACGGTTAATCACCGCATCCTTCTCTCTATACTCTGTAACATGGGAATCTCTTGTTCTGCTCTCTCCTGGTTTCCTACCTCACAGGACGCTCGTTTAACATATCATGGCTTGCTCAGCTATCTGCACTCCACCATCTCACCACAGGGTCCCCCAGGTTCTCTTTGCTATCTACACCACCTCCTTGGGACAGATTATCCGTTCGCATGGCTTCTCATACCACTGCAGTGTTTCCGCTAGATTTTTTTTAAGAGCATAGACTGTAATCTAATGTAACAGCGGTGTCTTCGCGGAGACATCCTCTCTCCAGTTTCATTTTTGCTGTTGTTGCGAGCGAGCTTATAGACTACGATATAGGAAATACTTTATACGATCAGCTTCAGAAATGAATGGGTTTTCCTTGGCCTGTGCTACACCTTTCCACCAAGTTGTGCGATGTTGACAAACATGCGTAGCACATGGAAGCTCTTGATAGCATATGCCACTAACGTCTATAAAAACAATATATTTATGGAATAAAACTAGACAGGTACCTTGGATTAGCATTGCTGTTTGTTCTTAAACTGCAATTTTCAGCAGCCAGCGGAGGGCATTTAGCCTACTATGCTTCCAGACAATATTTTGCGTCTCCCCTAATTCTGAAGCAGTGGCACCGCTAAATGAAGAGGAAACACTGAGAAGAAAGTTAATGCTTTAAATAGGCTACATCAATACAATATATATAAACTGAAACTGGACGGGCCATAATAACCTCTGACTAGTTTAGGCTACTTATTGTTAAATTGCAATGTGCTTCTGCCCTGATTCTGATACCGTGGTGGTATTAATTAAACCGTGGGGGGCCGCCATGCTGAAATAAACGTAGAGGAAACACTGCACTGCTATGCAGACGACACACAGCTCTATCTGTCCTTTCCACCTGATGACCCCTTGGTTTCAGCACGGATCTCGGATTGCCTCTCAGACATAGCTACATGTGACTCCCTGTCTGTTTCACCTACCAGGACTGCAAGAAATCTAGGAGTTGTTCTCGACAACCAACTAACCTTCTCAGATCATGTTGCCTCAGTCGCCCGGTCATGCCGTTTCACACTACAACATACGGAATATCGGGACTTACTTGACTCAAGATGCTACCCAACTTCTGGTTCAGGCAATAGTCATCTCACGACTCGACTACTGCAACGCCCTCCTGACAGGTCTCCCAGCATGCGCAGTGAAACCCCTTCAGATGATTCAGAACGCGGCGGCGCACCTGGTCTACAACCAACCCAAAAGGGCACGCTACCCTGCTGCTCATCCAGCTACACTGGCTACCTATGGCGGCCCGCATCAAATTCAAGTCTCTAATGCTTGCCTACAAAGTAGTCTCCGGTTCTGCTCCCGCCTACTTGAATGCCCTCATACAGACATACGCTACCTCTAGACCGCTGCGCTCCTCAGACGAACGACGTCTAGCTCTACCACCGGTATGCTCAGGCCAATCCAAACTTTTCTCATCTGTTGTTCCTCGTTGGTGGAACACACTGCCAGTTCCTACAAGGGCAGGGACATCCCTTTCCATTTTCAAAAAACTCTCTCAGCTCTTTAGAGAACATCTCCTCTCATAGCACCACTTACAACAAGTCTTGCTGATCCTAGCACTTACCAGCCGTCTTGAACTGACACGTAACTGTTAAAAACAGCACTCACTGATGCACTTATTCTTACTGTACTCTACCGTTTTTAAATTGTCCTAAATTGTTGAGAATTGCTTTAAAACTTAAACCTTTTACCATGTTGTTAGTCGCTTTGGTTAAAAATGCATCAGCCAAATGTAATGTAATGTACTTGCACTTTACTTTTAAAACTAGTAGAAAATGTATTAAAAAATCCTCTGTTGAATGAAAGTAAGTGTATGTTAAATATCCAAACTTTTTCTTGTAACCGTCTTTATGTGGCTCTTCTGAGATTTAAAAAAATACATTTGGTAAAAGTGGCTCTCCAGGCAAAAAAGGTTCCCGACCCCTGTCCTAGGCGCTACGGTTCTCGAGATATTCACAGAAAACTGTGTCCGGCCATCTACTGTACAGGCCAGTTGGTGTACAGTCTCTAAATTAACATAATGGGTTACACATGAGAAAAAAAAATCTGGAAGAAAAAGAAACTCTGACTAAACCTTCGCTGCGCGGCGGTCATAATAATTGCTATTATTCAGGCTACCAGCATCTGCATGACCCATAAGTCCTAAACACACAGGGCAAATTAAGTGGAAGCATTGTTTCAAGCATGACCTTTGTGCCACCACCACTCACTTAGGACCACCAGAGGGCAAATGGCAAAGCCAGCCAAACAGTCACATATTACAGTATGGTCACTCACTCTCTTGGCACGGAGTCAGTTCACTGAGCAATGGAGCAGTGTGCTGGACTTGATCCAAATCCAGAGAACCAAAACAATATGGAAAACACCAGGCAAGAGGACCCAGAGTTTCAGATTTCTCTATTATTGAATAGTGGCATAACTATCAGTTTCAAAGTATGATTAAAACTGATGTGACAAATATAATGATTGGATAAGAACTAAATTATTAAATTATGTTTTGACTCCCTTTGATAAATGTATAATTGAGAGTTTTCCCAACCACCTACCTAAAGTTTTATGGGTGCAGTAACATTAAAAAGTCTTAATCAAATACATCCGTGTAATGAAGTGACAGTTTGTTGAAATGACAATAAGGTGACTAGCATTGAGAAGGAACATAAATACCTTTTGTAATTTGGCATCAATGCATTCTTTTCAAAACAGCTGACATCTCAACTTAATTGACAAAACAAACAATGTCTGTTTTCCTACAGGATATAAAAGGCCTCTCTACTCACCTCACTGTTTCAGAGACCTCATTTTTAAAAACACAATGGGAAAGGTAAGGCCTTCATGTGTGTGCTTTTCTATACATGTTCCTTTCATTTGTTGCAGGGAGTACACAGAACAATGGCACCCGGGAGTGTGTCTACTATTCAACGGCTTCCATCTTTTTTTCTAGATAATCTTCTATGAAGACAGGAATTTCCAAGGGCGCTCCTATGAGAGCAACAGTGACTGCACTGACCTTCACTCCCATTTCAACCGCTGCAACTCCATTCACGTGGAAAGCGGAAACTGGATGGTCTATGAGCGCCCCAACTACATGGGTTACCAGTACTTCCTGCGCAGGGGTGAATATCCGGATTATCAACGCTGGATGGGCTTTAATGATTGTGTTAGGTCCTGTCGTACGATCCCTCAAGTGAGCTGAATATATATATATATATATATATATATATTTTCTTTTTTTTTCTATCATTTTGATTTACAGAGAAAGAGCAACCCTTGTTGGCCATATGTTTCACTAAAGGCCACGCCACAACACTTTGTGAACACAGCGAGCCAGTGATAGGTCAATGGATTTAACTGAGGAAATGGACAAATGTAATTATATTTAACAAATCTATCACATTAGGCACCAACTTTTATCACAAAATGAAATATGGACTTGGATGTTTTTGAACACTACTGAAAGTGGAGATGGAAATGTCCTCGCTCTACTATAGGTTGCATCACTGGCTTACTGCAGTTGCTTCAAACGGAAAACACAAGGTGCCAATACAGCTAAAAATCTTGGTTGTATTGTTTTAAATACACAGTAATACTGTGAGTAGGCCTTTTCCCATATACTTTTCAATCATATGAGATGCTGTCAGGTCTGCAAGATATTTTTCACATGATGTTCTAGCGTACTCTGAAAAATGTACTGGGAAAAGCAGGCTGATTTTGTAGCTTTTTTCAATTGAGTATAGTTTTCTTTTGTCCTGCACCTGCCAGAAGGTGGGATGTGCACACAATAACTGTTTGCTGATTTTCTGGGTGAGCCTTTATTTTGAAATTGAAATTTACATACAATTGGTTTCGTACTATGGTCATTACAGGCAGGGAAAGGAACAGTCAACTTTGAAAAGCTTGGTAGATCCCCTTGTCGCATCGACATATCTTCTTTTGAAGCCAACAAGAGCCTGTGACATGTCTCCTCAGAGTTTCAGGATTATAGATGCAAAGGTTTAGAACAAATGGGTAACACTTTACTTGACAGTATCAACATAAGAGTGACATGACACTGTCATGTAAGTTTCAGCAATATAGGCGCGCTCACTCACATACTTACCACGAGGGGCGGTGGTAGTGTAGCGGTTAAGGAACTGGGCTAGTGTGCAGTAGCCTAGTCTGAAAGTTGTCGGTTCAATTCCCGGCTTCCACCGTTGTGCCCTTGAGCAAGGCACTTAACCCCATGTTGCTCCGGGGACAATGTAATAGTTGACATATGTAAGTCGCTTTGGCTAAAAATGCGTCAGCCAAATGTAATGTAATGTACTTATTGAAGTATTTTGGGTGCGAGTTAAAAATGTCAATCTAGAAGTGGAGGAAAACCGTACTCTCTTGTATGTTACTTTTTAAAAGGATTTATTGCACCATGCCCTTGACTACAGACATGTTCGTAGGAGTCGATTGCCGAAATTCACAATTTCGTCGCTGTTTAAAAAAAAAAAAAAAAAACATAGTCCAGTCTATACAACTTCATTTCAATTTCAAAAGAAATACTGGACTATGTTTTTTTTTTTTTAAACGGCGACGAAATTGTGAATTTCCAGGGCGTGTTACTCCCATACTTGGCAATCGACTCCTACGGACTTCCCCCTAAAGATGGCAGCAAAGATGGCAACATTTCCGGAAAGGTACTGGCTTGATGAAATTCATTCTGGACTCTCTATCCGACCACATAAAGACCTCGGGATACTTCGGTTTGGCTTTAGGGACCCTCTACTCACTACCACGTAAGTGTAATGTTGTTTGGAACTGTAGAAGAGGTATAAAAATAGCGTTTTGTAGCGGCGAAATAATATGCCCTTCTCATTTCCACGCTAACGAGTTTTGACTAAAAACGGTAAAATCGAACTTTCTCAAAACACATCCGAATGACATGATTTTGATGTCAACTCAACGTGTGTACTCCCAATCATCCGTAAATTGCTCTAAAGTGCATTTTACTCCAGATAATTCCTTTAAGCTAAAAAACTTGCATATTAAGCTAAAAAACCTGCATAGTGTGCCTTTAAGACATGTTCATGACAGTGTCATGTCACTCTTATGTTGATACTGTCAAGTAAAGTGTAACTGAAAAAATATAATTTCAAGCTGTCACAGTTGACCCAACATCTAAACCTTAATCTATAAATTTATCTATACATCTATAAAACAAAAGGCTACTAGTTGGACAAGAAGTCAGAATAAATTTTTCTCCTTCTCTTACACTTACAGCACCAGGGATCCCACCGAATGAAAGTTTATGAACGCTCCGACTCTGGTGGTCAGACGATGGAGTTCACAGATGACTGCCCATCCCTGTATGATCGTTTCCACAATAGCGACATTCATTCATGCAATGTCATAGATGGGTACTGGCTCTTTTATGAGCATCCCAACTACAGGGGTCGCCAGTATCTGTTGCGGCCTGGAGAGTACAGAAGATTCAGTGACTGGGGTGCCATGAACCCTAGGATTGGTTCCATGAAACGCATTTCTTACTCTAATTGAGTAGCAAAATAAAAGAAACAGCCAAACTAATGGTGTATCGTGTCATTATTTTGCCACTCAGCACCAGACTTTCACACAAGTTCATGGTTTTTAAGTAAAGGTTTTACTGAAAACAGGCAATATTTCTTGGTCAGTTTTGTGATATCCATACTACTGTCACCACAATTTTACAGAATTACACAATATTCTCCACAGAAGAGTCAGTTTAAATACAGTCGTTTTGTATAATTAACAGTGGTATTCATTTCTCCATCCATCCACCTCTTGTTCAGTATACTACTGAGAGTCCTTACATGTATGTAACACTACTCCTGCCACCTATGAAAGTCATACGATAGGTCAATTAGCTATAGCATATTGGCTGCAAGGCCGCCATTTCAATTGCCCCTTTCTCCCCTCTATCTCTGTGACATTAAACTCTACAGTGCAACCGGAAAGTTTTCACACCCTTTCAAGTTTTCAACATTTTGTTATGTTTCAGATTAATCTTAAAATGGATTCAATTCATATTTTTTTCTGACCAATCTACCAATCTACACACAATGCTCCAACAATCCACAAAAAAGCAGGTGTTCAGAGTGTTTTGTACATTTATAAAAAAAATAAAAGACTGAAATATTCCATTTACATACAGTAAGTAGCCTACATAGGCGGAGTTTGACATTCGAGCCAGGGGGGGCAGACAAAAAAATAATAATTGTAGCAGCTGAGACCTGGCCTACCACTTGGGGAACACAGCATGAGCACATATGAAGAAAACAAACATGCTAAATAATGAAAATATAATTACATTGTAACAATTTAACAATTCGTCCTCATGAAATCCAATGCAGCACGGTTGTCTTGAAACGCAATAGACAGGGCAGGGGTGTCACCTAGCAGTTGAAAACATTCGGGGCTTAGCCCATAGAGTTGCTGCTCACTTTTGATAAATTAATCCACCGCCTCTAGCCTCATTTGCGCAACATTGATTGAATATTTTGTACAATCATATTTTGTCAATTAAAGAATGTAATGACCTGTTGCCATCTTGACACTTCTGTTTGCTATTAAAAACGAACTATATAGCCTAGTGTAACGGATGCCAGCTAGCTTAGCTGTGCTTGTGAAACGTTTGTAAACCTCCGACGCCTCAAGAGTGCTGCTGGCATGCGAGCCACCTAGCAGAGTGGAGTTTTAAATAACAAGATGCATCGGTTCATGCATGCTTAGCTTAAGGAGAACGAGTCATTGAAAACTCACATTCGATTCTACAAAGGCAAAGTAAGTAAACTCCAAACTGTAGGCTATTGAGTGCAGGGCAGACTTAAATCATAGCGAGAACTCCAAGAATCAAAGGAAGTGTTCACCTACAGTCTGATGCCTCTCCAAAAGCAGAAACGAAGCGCAATCACGCCATTATGTTAAGACATGTTAAGAATGACATGAAAAAAAGCGATCACAGCGATCAGTAGGCCTAGATGCACTAAAAGGGTCATCTAGCCAGGCCTACGCGTGTCACATTCACCAGCCAGTTCCAAACAGGTGAACAAGGCTTTGCCACTTTGTTGTTTAAACAAAGTGGAATAAAAAGTCCAAATCTACACACAACGCAAAATCAATTAGTAAGTTGACAGGACATTTATATACATGGCATTTAGGCAACCTTTATTGCAACGTTGGTACGGCAAGATGTCCATACTAGTGCAACAGTAATTTTTGCGTTTTTTGCGTCCTGCATGCCTCGTCAGGTTGTAATGTCACTTTCAATGTGAAGGATCGCAAGAGAAGAAAACCTGGCTGCTCCCATCATCAACCGCAGCACGTTCCTTACATTGTTGTTTTGTGTTATTTAATTTTTTTAAATATCTGGTTATGCCAGACGTATTTCACAAATTTTTTAAACAATGCAATTACCCGTTTCCCCCAGGGGGGGCAGTGCTCCCCCTGCCCCCCTCCCCCCCCCCCCCCCCCCCCCCCACTAACTCCGCGTATGAGTAAGTATTCAGACCCTTTGTTATGATGCTTGCATTTAGGCACAGGTGGACTCCAATCAAGTTGTAGAAGCATCTCAAGGACCAATGATAGAAGCAGGATGCACCATAGCTCAATTGCAAGCGTCATAACACCAACACTTTTTTTGTGGAGTGTTGGATTATTGTGTGTAGATTAATGAGGGAAAAAATTAATTGAATCCATTTTAAGATGAGTCTGAAACATAACAAAATGTGGTCTGAAAGGGTCACTTACAGTTGTCACATGTATGTTTCATAAGTACTCACTTATGGACACTAGATGCATGATGCATGATGCATGGTTCATTGCAGTGAACAGTTCTGTACAATCATGCTCTGAATGTCAGATCAGTTCTGAGGTTTATTCAAGGGGACCACCTGGTGGCAAGGATTTGCATCATTAGTGGGTAAACTAAAAAATTGAAAGCTTTAAATGGCAGATATTTTGGGCTGAATATTTTGCAATGGGCAATTTCAGCCAGAGAAAAGATTTACTGAAAATGTTACTTAATTTACATCTTGGTGTCGGGATAACAGTCTGCTGCTCGATGTCACAAAAATCAAGGAGCTGATAGTGGATTACAGACAGCTGCAGGGAGAAGAACATGCACCCATTCACATCAGGAGTGCAGCTGTGGATAGAGTCAAAACAAAAGCTTCAGATTCCTGGATATAAACATCAGTGAGGATCTGAGCTGGACACCATATTGGTGTGGTCACAAGGACAGCTAGACAGCAGCTCTTCTTTCTGCACCGTCTGCGGAAATTTGGTATGGACTGCAAAATATTGACCAACTTTTACCGCTGTACAATAGAGAGCATTCTGACTGGTGGCATAACAACATGGTATAGTAACAGCACTGCCCAGGATCGAAAATCGCTACAAAGAGTTCAGATCAGATCAGCACAGCGCATTACAAGGACTGAGTTACCATCCATCCAGGACCTCTACAGCCAGCGCTGCAGAAGAAAGGCCAAGTGTATGAACCCAGTCATTCTAGCCACTGTCTTTTCACCCTCCTGCCTTATTTATGAGTACATGATAATAAACTTAATTGATTATTCAGCTTGTCATTGATTTCATGCAGCTCACTCCACAAAACACAGGGGCTACCAAATCACACACACACACAATTTGCACAATGAGGCTATGACAAAAATACAAGGAAATTATGATAGATTATGATATTGCTTCGTATGTTGATATGTTGCTTATCGGATCATAAATGGCCACAGCAAAAAAGAGGAAGAAGGACTGAAGAATTTGTAATATTAGTTGAAATTTGGTATCAAAGAATTTGTTGGTATTTGTTGGTGCCCGCACCAAAGGCTTGCGGTTTGGCTAGGTATGTTGCTGATATGATCAAAAACGGCCACAGCAATGAAGAGCATCAACTGAAGAATTTGTAGGTATACGTTGGTGTTAGTGGGTGCTTGTATCAAGGCTATCAAAAATCCCATGATATCCAAGTTAACTACAGTAATCAAGGGCTTGTGGTTTGTCTGGTTATGCTGCTGATCAGATCATAATCAGGCACAGCAACGAAGAGGAACAACCAAAGAATTTGTTGGTAGAGAACCCATCATAAGTGTTGAGGGGGGTGGGTCTGGGACACCAGATACCACTGCTATGGAGGAGCGGAGGTTATGGGCCTAATTCAATGAAACACCGGCTCAGCCCTGCACTCTAACCAGCAACTCGCAGCACCTCGGAATGGGAGTTGAGCATGCTGGCAATCGAGTTAAAACCCCAGGTGCTAGCTCTCTCACTAACATAGATCTCTTAAGGCATCGGGAGGTTTTACCTAACATAGGCCTACATACTGCACAGCTATGTATCAGCTGGCTACCAGTACACTCATTCCCCTAAACCTCACTCCCAATCTGGGTCATGACACCAATGTTGTGTTTACCCTGCAGCTCAGTGCTGCACTCGCCCTGACTCGAACCTGCAACTCGCAGCACCTTGGATTGAGACCGTAGCGTGCTAGCAATCCAGCTAAAACCCCAGGGTGAGAGCACTCTCATTAGCACGTCTCTTAAGGGATTGGGAGGGGAGATTTACCTAACATAGCCTATATAGTCTACTGCACAGCTATGTACCAGCTGGCAACAGTCACTTATTTTTGGTTGTTAATTGGCTATGTGAAATCCCCTACCTAGGAATTTAAAGGGGAACTATGCATTTTTTAAGCTTAATTTACCTTAACTGAACAGCTTCGGAGTCATTGAAATGGTTATATGATTTTTTACGGGTTGAATGGTGGAGAAAGAGGAAACGGCAGACTAACAGATTGAGGAGTGTCGTAAAATATATACTCTGAAGCTGTAGGGGGAGCTCTGCAGGGAAACCTGCGAGCAAAAAAACAGTGAGAACAGTGAAGAAATTGTCAAAACTGCATAGTTTCTCTTTAATATCTCTCCTATGTGTATTTGAAAGACTAGACTTTTTTTTTCTAATGAAATTAAATAATTTTTGCTTCAAACATGTGTTTGATTTCTCACAACAAAATAAAGATAATCACTGCATACATTTTTTGATAATTGAAAGCCTTAAAGGGATATGCCACCATTTAGAGAAATACGCTCATTTGCCATTTTGTGTCTGGTGTCCCTTAAAGTATATATTTTTGGAATGCTTGCAGTGTGTAAATGATATTTAAGCTATAATAAGCTGTATTCCACCCTTCTGTGTGCTTGGACTTACAATTAAGCTAGTCACTTTTAAACGTGATGCTAGCAGGCGAGATGCTTATATTATCACATCGATTTGTGTTTTCTGTAGGCTAGGCTACTGTGTGACATTGGTTTACACTACAGCAAAAAACAACAACCTACTGGTTTATGACATCAGCCGCTACATCGTTTGATGTACCAGTTTAAAGGACTAGTATGTAGGAAATAATGGAAAATAAACTGTAACCATTCCAAAAATGATCACCATATGTTGTCAGAGAGTAAGGAAACACGATGAATTGAAGTAATGGCTTATTTGACAACATTACTCTAACCCGTAAAACCCATGAAAAAAATGAGTTACGGGGCGGAATCTCTTGGAATTTTCGTTTATGTTTTGAACGATTAATTCTAGAATAGCGTATTAATAATGGGCTAGCGCGTCCTCCTATTTGGGTTGCCAAATTAGCAAAGGCCAACTGTCAACAGCTGTCATTTGTAGTCATGAACGCCTACAAGAGGCAGGCAAATTTCCAAAATTAAAACAAGAAACAAATTAAGTGGACATCGGAGGAGCTTCCTGAGATGGTGACGTCTTCGTCAAACGAAGAATATCAAGTCTGACACAGAGTTGGCCATATTTCTCCACAACAGGTAGCCTAGGCTAAACTTCATCTGCATCGCTAACTTCAGCTAAATATGTAAGTTGGTTAGAGAGGTATTTTTTGTTTTCACTGTTTAGATAATGTGTAGCTGGGTCATGGTTGGAGAAACGTTAAAGCAGCTGCAGGTCAACTAACGTTATAAGTCTTCATTACATCTGGCAACCCAGAAGAGGCTCGCGTCTGGTAGTCTTGAGAACGTTCACCAGTGTTTTGATTTTGGCCTACAGAACGTTCGGTAACAATCCTACAAATCGCACCTTTACGTTTAATTTCACTGCTAGTTATACCCCTGCTGGAAGTCATAAGTCAATGAACCTTTTCCAGACCCACTCCCGAAAGACCTCTAAAGTTCACCTACAAAAAGCAACTAAAGCTGCCATCTTTGCCCATATAAGGAGATCCGGGTGTTAATTGAAGCTATGGCAAGTTACATTGTAAGTTAGCTCTGGAGTAGCAAAGATCAAAGAGTGCCGTTCATGTACCAAAGATCACAGTATCCACTTGAAGGCAGAGGACAAAACTGTGTAGAGCAAAACGTCTGCATTTACGATTTCTTCAACCCCGCAAGAGTTTAACAGATGTGATAATTCATTTTCCCATAGAAAAAATCTCAACTATGAAACTATGGTGAGCTGGCAAAATGTTCTGGTGCACACGAGACACTTTCTGGTGTGCATGCGGCACTTTCTTGTGAAAGTTCCTGGTGTGCACCATGACATTGATGCTTTGAGTTTGTGGTGCGTAGAATTTAATGGTCATTTTTTTCGCCCATAGTTAGCAGAACAAATGGTATAAAAAGAAATACACGGACAAGGAGTCCAGGAGTCCAATTTGTCTAACTCCTCTCTTGAGTCTTCACTAAAGAAAGATATAATTTTTGTTTCAATTGGATATCTTTTAGTGGACTCTTCATATTTTGGGTTATTGTCTCTCTCTTGTTTATTCTATGTTCTTTAGTAGAAGGCATTTTACTTATGTTATACTGATGTGCCCTCTAATGCCTATGTTTGGGAAATGCTAAATGTTTTGAAAGGCTGTGAAAATAAAGAGCACATGCATTTGTTCAAACCAGACCTACATTAAACCACAACTCCAAGTATTTCTTGAATTATTTTCTTAAATTTATTTTGCGACTTTTTTTACACATTTTTTTATAAATTAGTCATTGTAAACAGAAATTAACACATGTCAGTGATGCGCCTCATGCTCTGGAACCTCATGTTGCTCATTCCCATCTCCCTGAAGCTTCTGTACTCGCCAGGCCTCATGTACATCATTCTGCCTCTGAAGTGGGGCTGCTCATACATGAGCCAGTGGCCATCCATAACATTGCAGGACTGGCAGTCAGACATACGGTAGCGGTCCATGATGGAGTCACAGTCATCCATCAGCTCCATCATCTGACCACCGAAGCTCTCCCTCTCGTAAATCCTCATTCTGAACTGTCCTCTGTGCTGTAAAAGTAATAAAACCATTTGAACATTAAATTGCTGTATTTTTATCAGTGTATGTTTCTATGCATATACCAGCAGATGCCCTACCACTTTAATTTTGAATGGAATAGATTTTGGTTACTTACATGGGGGACCATACGGCAGGACCTGATGGTATCGAAATTCATGTTAGAGCCCATCATACGCTGCATATCAGAGTACTCGCCCCTCCTCAGGTAGACCTGGTTGCCCATGAAGTTGGGGCGCTCATAGATCATGAAGCAGCCGCTCTCCACCCTGCAGGAATGGCAGCGGCTGAGGTAGGAGGACATGTCGGAACAGTCGCTCATGCACTCATAGGAGCGCCCCTGGAAGTTCTTGTCCTCGTAAAACACGATCTGCAACAGAGAGAACATGCACAACATGACTAATTTGAACACATTTGTGAATTACAAACCCTAACAGACTTGTATATTAGTAAAAAGTAAAAATGCACCTAAACAGTACAACTGGATATATTCTGAAAACCATTTTTTCTTGAAAAAAATAATCAATGACTAATCTGAAGATGTGTACCTTGCCCATGTTGATGGTTTAGAGAGCTTCAGTTTTGGTGTACTAACCCTGTGTTTGAGCTCTGTTTTTATACAAAAACCAGGGGCCCAACTTGTGTTGTTATTCAAATGTCAAAAGCTGATGAATTAGCAGTATGGCCATCTGCTGAATGGACCCAATGGTGGACCCAAGGAGAACAATGGTCGGCATCCATGCATTTCTGGCAGCGTTTATGTCCATTGTCAATGACAATATAAGCAGAACTATTATTCTGTGTTGTCAGAATGTTCTCTCCCACTGATTAGTCATCTCTGCCGCAAAGGCTACTTAGTGGGAACCAATACCATTTGCAAGGACGAGGTATGTGTCGTCAAATGGTCTTCATGGCGTTTTATTAGGTTTTCTTACTGACACCAAAGTAAAACTCTGTACTGCATTCCCCTGCTCTTTAGGTGGCCATAACAGAGACATGTATTTAATAACAAAAATATTTGTTGGCGCAAATCATCACGAAAAGCTCCTATGATATCATATCTGTGAGGTTTAGCACAAGTTTATAACAAGGGGTTTATACACAGGGCTGTTCACAGAGGACACTGTTCATTTGTTCAATTTATTTATATTTAACAGTTTTGTGTAGTTATGACCTACTTTAGTTTCAGCATTGACAGGATATATGATATACACATGTACTTTCAAGGACTACATTATTTAACAGTTCAATCAAACAATAAAGTATTCATATAAAAGTGATGATGTAAGAATTTACCCCTTGGCATTCATTTTCAACATCTCAAAATCAAAAAAGGGTGCACTCCAAAAACGTTCTTTTTAATATTTCCTTTAGTAGCGACAGAGATTTCAAACAAAATGTTTCAGCCTTTAGGCTTCATCAATTTTCAACATTAAAATATATATATACAGTATATCTTCTTCAGTGTTATTTTTCAATGTGCAGGATTTCAGGCCAGGTGTGTCAGGTTGTCCGAAGCGCTAGGAGAGGAGGTATTCTTGGAAGAGTTAGGAAGAGTTCGTTTTTTGAAGACAGAGAGGGACTTCCCTGTCCGCCCTGCTTGATGTTCGTTCCACTCCATTTTCCAGCATATCCACAAGCAATATCCCTATACTATGAGTCAGAATGCATCAAAATTAGTTTGAATCCTTGATTTTAAGGTTAAAATCACATAGGGTTTCATTGTAATTGTGGTGAGACATTCAGCAGAGGTTTCTTGGACTTGGCTTGACTCGTAATGGATCAACACAGAGGCACCACTGGGGGGGATTCTAAGGACCCAGCACTGACTGTGGGCCCCCAAAGATGTAAATGAAGACCACAAAGTCTGTTAAATATTTATTTTAGTGTGTATAGCTGATGCACATCTGCACATCATAAGGATGTGCACTTCTGTTGGATTCTCATAATATTTGACAGCCATTTGCTGTTAAAAGTTCTCAAAAACGGATGGATCATGTCAAGCTATTTCAAATGCACAGCATACTTTGCTATATTCAAAAAACAACTTATTGAGGTCTTTACTAACCTGTAAATAGCTTCATGCTTAAGAATGATATCAGTAGGTGGGTTTACATTGACAGTTTTTTTAGTCATTCCAATGAAACTATTCCTAATGAAAAGTTTTATTCCGATCAGGTGCTTAGAAACGCTCGAGAATCTTTGATCGGAATAGCTGTTGTTGCTTTGCTTTGCTACAGCAGGCCACCCGATTGACCGTATGGCTGTTTAATCGGAATAAGAACGGAATACATCACCCCTTTCATTCTGATTACAATTTTAATTGGCAGTTTTATTCCGATGAAGGTGTTATGTGTCATTTTTATTCCGATTGAGTCTTTATTCTGATATATCGGATTAAAAGTGTCCATATAAACCCACCTACTGTTTTATAAAAACAAGCTGAGAGAATTATATAAAGCTACAGGCTATCTTGTACCGAAAGACTTCAAACACAGAATTAAAATGTCCTTACTGATGATTATGATTATCATAATCACTAATATTAATGATTATTAAGTACGCAGGATATCAGAGAAAGGTTCTTGAATTAAAAGTGATGGAAAAAGACTAAACATTAAATAAACTCAAAATAACAATAAAGACACCCTTCATTGAAGGGTCCTACTAAACAACTTTCTGAGGCATTTAACTTTAGAGGCAATGTTTTCTTAGTGTTGATAAAGTTTTAAAGTGTTGATAACTTTACTCTTTAATATCAGGCATTAAACATTTAATGCTGCGACTGGTCTTGATGTATCATGTGTTTGAGTAATAGGCCGATTGTATTCATTCGGGAACCATTTTAATTTTCTACTTTGAAATCTACATTGTGTTAAAATGATGTCCATTAGGTGTATTTTTTTGTATAACTCTCTTTGATTACTATTTTTTCACAAATCAAATATCCTGGACAGATAAACTAAATACACATACATAATGGTCTTTATCTAAACTAACAGATATATAATGTATATGAAACAGTGAAGGGAATTTTTACTTAATAAAGTACTCATAGTGAAACATAATAAAAAATGTTAATGACTTTAGATTACTGTTTCATAAAAGAGAGATCCATGCATAATGAAAAATTCAAGGACATTTAATTTATTTACAGTACAAGAAGGTAAAGAATGGCTAAAAGTCAGTGACCCTTCTGAAAGAGCCAACAATGGCGCTGGTAGCACACCAGTCACGGTATCTTCTGTACTCCCCTGGCTTCACGAAGTACTGTCTGCCCCTGAAGTTTGGGTACTCGTAAAAGATCCAGTAGCCGTTCATCACGTTGCAAGAGTAGACATGGCGGTGGTGGAAGCGGTCAGACACGCAGGGACAGTCGTCCATGAACTCCATCATGTGACCGCCGAAGTCGGCCTTCTCATAGATACGCATCCTGTAGGAGCCACGGTACTGTTGACATATGATACGACAGAGCGGCAGTTACTGGAATTGCACAGATGATACTAGAATTACACTGTCAGTCAGTCAGTCCGTGAACAGCAGGAGATGCCAATAGATATGCTGTTTTGCATACAGAGCAAAACTGTGCACAAGTCCTTACCATGGGAATGACTTTGCAAGATCGGATACAGTTACTGAAGCCCATCCACCTCTGATAATCTGGGTAGTCCCCCCTCCTTATGAAGTATTGGTGGCCCATGTAGTTGGGGCGTTCATATATCATGAAGCAGCCGCTATCCACCTTGATGGAGTTGCAGCGGCTGAAGTACGAGTGCAGGTCTGTGCAGTCATTACTGCACTCATAACTACGACCTTGGAAGTTCCTGTCCTCGTAAAAGATAATCTGCAAAAGTCCAGCAAATCGGGAGATGAGTACACATTCCAGAGTAAGAATAAAATCTTAGAGATAATGACAGAGGGGTGCAATTGGTTACAGTCTGCAGTATTTTGTAAATGGCTCTACGGGGGGGTACAAATAAACCTACCTTACCCATGGTCTCCGTTGGAGAGATTCCACATGTTTTCCAACCTTTTTATACCACCACTTGACAAACAAAGCATTGTTATTCAAATGAACACATAGTTATAAGTCAGGGTACAGCCACATGTTGACCTTTTTGTTAGACTACAATATTGGTTCAGAAATATGGACTTGTATTTGAAAAAGGATAAATAATTACTGGTTTGGTGTTTTGACATGCATGGACAAAGGAAAGGACTAGTATAGTATCCACATGTCCACGGGACAATGGCAACAGAACAATATAGAACATCCTTTTAGCATTAATAACGTTAGGTAACAGAGAGAACAGCCTTTCACCCTCACCTCTCATCTGCATCTCATCTCCAGCCCACTTCATGTAAATCAGCTCACCTTCAAAATAGGCTCTACTATAGTCTGGGAGGTCTTCAGAGGTGGAAATCCATATTTTATGAAAATTGTTTTCATTGTTTCTCAGGACTACTAGAACAATAACTGATGTGCAATTATAGATATGGTTCTATGCAAGGTTTGTGAGAGTAGCCTACACATTTTTTGTGATTTTCTAATTATCTAATAATGTGTAAACTGCATGCGACAGAAACTGTACATCGTTTTTTGTGATTGTAGCTCCAAAAATAGATTAGAAGTCAAAAATCCCTTGTTAGAAGCAAAAATGTTCATGCTCTCAGGCCTACTGAGTTCTTTTTGTGCGGTCCATTTTCATGCCCCTGCTGTCTCCTCTATGGAAGAGTTTTGCCATGTAGGCTTGTTATGAGCAATGGGATTGTTTTTTTCATGAACTCGCTTATAACTATGACAGCGGCTACTGGGCCAAATGCTAGTAAAATCATGTCCTTACTAAGGCTTTGGCTAAGCGCCTGGCCCTGAAATGAAAGTTGATGTTTGAACATGTGCTGGGAAAATAACCAGCTTCAGATAATGTTGTGCTGTGCTAGTTAGGGAGCCTAATGATGCAGATGCTGTAGACTGATCGTTTTCATTTGGGTTCATTTGGGACCCTACCATATGTCAGGGATGTTCTGTAGGCATGCTGCATCTCAAAACATTTGAATATCATGGATTTATTTTTTTCCCATAATTTAGTTTAAGTAATAAGTGAAACTTGTATTATCTAGATCCATTACATATAAAGTGAAATATTTCAAACCATTTTTATTTTGTTTTAATCTTGATTATTCTAATCTAGATGATTACAGTATACAGTTTATGGAAATCAAAAATCCAGTATTTCAAAATATTAGAATAAAGTCTTAGTCTGACCAGGGCAATGGACTTTTCCATGATATTCTACTTTTTTTAGATTTACCCGTACTGTAGTTCTTATTCTTTTCTTCCACCATGTAACAGTAAAGTAAACCATGTACATAAATAATCTATAAATCAAAAATAGCAAATGTCTGTTTTTCTCTGAACTATAAAGCTCCTGGAAATTTAAAAGACAAAGAACAAGACTCTTCCCCACTGTGTACCAAGTCAAATCAAGTCAAGTCAAGTTTATTTATATAGCACATTTCATACACAGAGGTCATTCAATGTGCTTTACATAAACAAAACCAAACAATAATAACAAATAAAAGCATAGAAAGGCAATATAGTCAAAGAATAGTTAAAAGGTAAAGATCATAATAAAAAGAAAACATAAAGCACAATGTAGAATAATTTAAAAATAAAGAATAATTAGTAAGCAAAAACAAAAGCAAAAGTTGTAAAAAAAAGTAATAAAAGACAAGGTAGAATAATTATCAAGGCAGATTCAGAATTTGTAACTCGGCACAGTTAGCAGAAAGCATCTGAGAACAGTTTGGTCTTAAGTCTAGATTTAAAACGGGCTACAGTTGGGGCCTTTTTGATGTCATCCGAAAGTTGGTTCCACAGATGAGCTAAAAGCTGCTTCACCATGTTTAGTTCTAACAGTAGGTTTTACTAGCAGGTTTTTCACCTGGGACCTGAGAGGGTGAGAAGGTGTGTACTGCTGAAACATGTCTGACAGGTATTTAGGTCCTGCTCCATTTACTGATTTATAAACAAGCAATAGTGCTTTAAAGTCAATTCTGTGACTTACTGGAAGCCAGTGCAAGGACTTAAGAATTGGAGTAATGTGGTCAGTTCTTTTAGTTTTTGTTAGAATCCTATCTGCTGCATTTTGTATTACCTGAAGCTGTTATAGTTTTTTTTAGGAAGGCCTGTGAACAGTCCATTGCAGTAATCAACCCTGCTGGAGATAAATGCATGAATGAGTTTTTCTAAGTCATATTTTGACATCAGCCCTCTGAGTTTGGCAATATTTTTGAGGTGGTAAAAAGCTGATTTAGTTATCGCTTTCATGTGGCTGTTGAAATTTAGATCACTGTCAATTAATGCACCACAATTTTTAACTGTATCCTTTGCCTTCAACCCTTTTGTGTCAAGGAGAGTGGCAACCCTAAGTCTTTCTTCCTTTTTACCAAATATAATTACTTCAGTTTTTTCTTTGTTCAGCTGAAGAAAATTTTGAGACATCTAGGTGTTGATTTGTTCTATACACTGAGACATAGACTCAAGAGGACCATAGTCGTTTGGTGAAAGAGCTAAGTAAATTTGTGTGTCATCTGCATAGCTATGATATGAAATCAAATTATTTTGGATGATTTGTCCAAGTGGGAGCATATAGAGGTTGAATAATAGTGGCCCCAAGATCGACCCCTGGGGAACACCACAGGTCAAGGACGTTGGTGTTGAGGTACAGTTTCCGATGGCAACAAAGAAGCTCCTTTCTTGTAGATATGATTTTAGCCAGCTGATAACTATGCCTGTAAATCCAACCCAGTGTTCTAGTCTGTGTAGTAAAATATTTTGATCAACAGTGTCAAATGCTGCACTAAGGTCCAGTACCAAACCACACTGCATTGTATAAGTAAAATCATATGCTTTTCTAGTAGTGTTTTCTATTGTTATCTCAAGGGGCCTTATATTTATATTTGGAAGTGGACAGATGTCCCTCACTTGCAGGATAAGAGTGAACTGATTAAGCAATGTACTTCAGTTGTGTATATTGAACAGTAGGCTACTAGGATAATTAGGCCAAGGTCGTAGCCATAGAGTCAACATTGTGAGTGGGGGGTGGGGGGTGGGGGGTAAGCAAATGTCCTAATTTGAAAAAAATGGCAGCCACAGTCAACATATTCTTAAAGGGATCACATATTAATCTATACTATAATTTAAAATACAACTAAGGGTCAGTGTTGTTGATACAAGGCTGTAGGCCCTACTGTTGTCCTAACTGCTCATTAGGACCATAACTTACTATTTTAAGTTTAGCCCACATATTATTGAGTTGAAAACCAAAGTTGAAACACTGTCAAGTTGAAATTCTTCAAAAACCAGTGAAATAGGTTGACTTTTTAAAATAAAAAGTAAAGTCAGACAATTGTTTCACCTGTTTTACCACAATTGTATAGCCTTGCATCTAAATTAAGTATTAGTATTGATATGATATTACAACATTAAATGTCCCATCAACAATTGATTTACATTGTTCAGTTTAGTTTTTGATTACATCTGTAAGTCATTATTTTGGACAGCAGTGAGTGATAGGCTATTATAGTATAACACTGTATGTCCCCCTCAAAGTATATTATGATTACGGTCTTGAATTAGGCTTAGAGTTAACATTAGCTACATTTTGTGATTACATTTACATTACATTTAACAAACATTTACTTTTTTTTATATTTGGAATTGATTGCCCTTATCTTGTTCAGGAGGAGCCCATATTGACAGCCATCATTTACACCACTTTCATTTTTAGATTGTCCTCAATTTCATGAGCAGTTCTAGCTTATTTTACCCACTTATCACTTGCAAGTGACCACTTAGCGACTCCAGCATACCTTTTCTCCACTTAATTTGGTATCCAGTGAGAAAAGTTTGACAGTACTGGCACCTGGGCTAGCAGTGCCTCATGAAACAAATGACAAAAGAAAAACAGATGTTTGATTGACTTTGATTATGTTTGTGACTGAAATCATTTCTGAGCAATGATAGGATGCTGACAAGGTCAAAGCGCATATAAGACTTGCTTGAAAGTATACTAACTATGGACTATATATTGCAAAGTATATGTAAAATGTGAGCTAAAATTCTTTGGACCTATGTGAATAGAATAGGAATTGAGTTGATCTGAAAATGTAATGTGATAAATCAATAAACAGTAAGAAGGTGGTTTTATCAACACTTTATTTGCTTTAAAACCAGTCAAACTTCATATTGTCATAAATTACCTGATGCTATTTATTAGGTTGTAAAATTAAATTGATTCCATTCTTTAATTTCCTTTTTACATTGTGTAACATGTTGATATGTTAAAGCCTAAACTTAATCAAGCCAAGTCACCAAACTATTTCAAAGTTGGGACTCTTTTAACCTTTTGAGCCACTCTGGACTGTGGTATCCTGCAGTAACATTACAATTTACACAAACGTTTTCTACTATTCTAAATGATGTTTTGGAAATTGATAACAAAACTATGCCCCAATATGACAACACAAAGTATATTTTCAGAGTCCTGTGTCAGACAAATAGTAATCTGTTAACAGTTAATTAACTGGTAAAAATGTAAATACACAAACATGTAATACTATATGAGCAGATCCTGTGCATCCAGGATGAACCAAAGGTGGTCAACATAACAACCTCAGTACAAAAAATGAACATGGAAATAGCTAAGAAGCTAGAAAAAAAAGAAAGTGCTTCACCATTAATAAAAATTCTTCCCTCATCCATTTGTTTTGTAGAAATGACAGGCAGCTATCAAATATTGGGAGTTGAATTGACACTGAAGTGAATCTCCTTCCCATAACGGAATAAGGGTGTAATGTCTAAATTAAGCAAAATGTTGAAGCTGATCATCGTATTTCCTTAAAAAAGGAACTTTCAAGCTGAAGTTGCCAAACGACAGGGGCTTTGCATAGAAGGTTATATCAAAAGTTAAAAATCAATCGACTTGCTATACACAACCCCCTGCATTATTTTCTATCAATAGGCCTACATACAGTCCATTGAAAATATTTCTTATGAACAATAAAGTAAGTTCAACAATTGTTACCCATTGCCTTTGAAGAATATTTCTCTGTTTTCCTGAGGTACGAGTTGTAGTCCATGTGTAAAATATGTCCATAAACTTCCAACAGAATTGTAAAAAAATTAGTATGATGGTTATTTTTATCCAAATTGTTATTATTTTCAGTATTCCACAATGCGCTTGATGGAGCCCACTCGAGCAGTAACTCCTCCCCATTCACTGAATCTTGAGTATTCTCTAGGCATCAACAGATAAATCCTGCCCTTGTAGTTGGGCTGGTCGTAAAAAAGCCAGTTGCCTTCCTTCACCTTGCAGGAGAAAATGTCATTGGTGCGGAAGCTGTCCAAGACATTCGGGCAACTGTCTGTGAGATCCATCATCTGACCACCAAACTCAAGTCTCTCATAGATGGAGAGTTTGAAGGAGTCGTTCAACTAATTTGAAGTAAACAAATGAAAGTGTCACATTTCAAGTAATGGATGACAAACAGTATTTCATCATATTAAAACTCATACACCTGTGTGTCTTCTCTATCAACCTCATAAGAGTCTAAAACAAAAAGTGCTTTGGGTTTACAGCTTTACAAATCATCACTATGATGTCACTAAAAGTGCAGTAAGGCATTCAAGGCTTTTAACTCTTGTTTACTTGGTAGATAAATACAGTAGATAGATACTGTAGATACTTTATTGATCCCCAAGGGGAAATTCAAGTTTCACTGTAACTAGCTGTACCTCATTCATACAAGGCCAAGAACAGATTTTCGACTTGGAATTAACATGTCCAACTGCACTTTTGAGAAAAATGAATGGAAAATCCAGAATTAAATAACCACATACAGTATAATATAATACTAATATTTTGTACCACATTGTATTACTTCCTATTCTTTGTTGCCAAAAAAGAATAAAATCATGTTAATTTTTGTTTGACGAGACGATAATGTTGAGCAATGTTTGCTTACCTGAGGAATCACACGACAGGAACATATACAGTCGTTAGTGGCCATCCACTTCTGAAACTCTGGGTATTGTCCTGGGCTCACAAAGTACTGGTGGCCCGTGTAATTGGCACCTTCATATATCATGAAGCAGCCGCTCTCCACCTTGATAGAGTTGCATCGGCGGAAATGAGACTGCAGGTCTGTGCAGTCACTGCTGCAGTCATAGTAGCAACCACCAAAGTTTTTTTCTTCAAAGAAAATGATCTAAAATTAAATTACATGAATTTCCTTGAATTACTGAAAATGGCAAGAAGCTTTAAAAACATAATTACTTTATCTTAAGGTATGTGTGTGATAATCAAATGATGTTGTAACATTTTGTTAATAACAATAACCCACTCTACACAGTGCTAGAGCTTACTCAGCTGTGCACGTTACCTTTCCCATTATCGCTGGATTTGAGTGTTCCTTTGTATATCCCTGTTCAGCGTTTTGAACATGGTATATATGGCAGGCCTGAAATGCAGACTCTGCATGTGCCATTCATATGATAATTTCTAGGACTTTTCTCTATTGCATAACTGTGAAGCAACTTTTGTATAAAAAAAAAAACAGTATAAAACGAAATTTAAAGAGGACATAATTAATCAAACATCATGAAAAGCATTTAATTCACCATAATAGGCCTACCAGCGCAAAGCATACAGACGCATATAATGAACAGTGTCCTACCCTTCACAAAGAACTGGTCAAACTATTTTTATTTCATACAGAGACTATATGCCAACACAAACAAATAGTTTATGAAATTATCAAATATATGTATTATGTTCTGGGTGCCATCTACAAATAGATCATGAAGATCATCAAAATATCATTCATATATCATCAAGATATTAGGGTCATATTGGTTTACATCTACCTGCCATCCTACCTATCCACCTACAAATGCATCAACCTAAATGTGACATTCAGCCTACAATATATCTAACCATAGCCATCTATACATATCTAATATACACATATTGCATGTAAAGCTTACAGGGACAGTTGTTCTATCATAATAGGTCTTTATTCTATAATTTGTGTATGTATAACAAACACTACAAAATGTGGGGCATAGGGAAAATTCTACAACAAACGTTGCAGAAAGATTTTTTTATTAGTTTATTATTTTTATAATTTCGTATTTAATTTGGCTTTCTACTCTTAGACACCACACTAGCCACAAAACTGTGGTTTAATATAAACTATTTAACTATTTACTATACTATTTAAATGAATTCATTATGAACTAAATGAATTGCTAAAATAGCTGGTAAATAGTTTCCCCCCAGTATTTGATTGATTCAGTTCTTTTATATAGTAGTGACACTGTAGAATAAGACCTTGGTTTATTTTTTATTGCATATGTATAAGGTGTATTTCAGATTATGTGATTCTTTGATTGGATTGAAAAAACTCCTTCCAGATGAGCATCAGTTCCTCGATGGTTTTATTGAGCTCTCCAAACACAGAGAGGTAGTCGGGCAACTTGTCCCAGACATCGCTACCAGACAGATAACCTTCCACGTGCAGAGAGCAAGAACAAAACTGAAAACACTTGAGCACTGACACCATTTTATTCAGTGTGTGGAAGAAGGCATACAGCAGACACTTCACAAGAACTCCGCTGTCTTTAGAGGTCCATGATGCGCCTGATGGAGCCAATCCTTGGGCTCATGCTACCCCAGTCGCTGAACCTCCTGTACTCGCCGGGCCTCAGATAGTACTGCTTTCCCCTGTAATTGGGCTGATCGTACATGAGCCAGTGGCCATCCATCACGTTGCAGGAGTGGATGTCGGACATGTTGAAGCGGTCCATGACATTGGGGCAGTCGTCCATCAACTCCATCATCTGACCGCTCATGTCATTGCGGTTGTAGATCCTCATTCTGAAGTTGCCGCGTTGCTTCAAGGGATGACAGGAGAAGACACTGACTTAGGCTGATGTCACTGTGATATGTCAAGCATGATTCCTCAAGACAAATAATTGTTACTTGTTCACCTTCAATGGTTTCTGGAATGGTTTCTTTTTTACTAAGAGCAAGTCTGCTATTTGTAAACTGAACCAGTGCCTCAATATGTTACTGTGTTCTACTAAAATATAACTAAATTGGTCAGGAAATACAGAGCAAATTGGCTCCATCTCATTTGGTTAATTTGATTTGCATCTTTCCACCCACAAATAACCTGTTACCATTGGCACTGAGGAACACAAATAGGTTTGCCATAGGCCTGGACTGGATTAGGTTATAATACCAGTCAGTGACAAGTCATGGTAATTACAGGTAGTTCAAAGTATACTTACTATATTACTATATATCTGTTTTACTATATACTATTTACTTATTACTATATATCTGTTTTGTAGACAGTTTTACTGCTTAACATCAACACAGGCTATTTACATAAAGTGGGGGCAGTAAATCCATTATGGTACAAATGAGTTGCTAAGCCTAACTCAGATCTTTGCTTACCATGGGGATCATACGGCAGGACCTCACACAGTCGTTCATTCCCATCATGTGCATATAGTCGGAGTACTCGCCCCTCCTCATGAAGAACTGGTTGCCCATGTAGTTGGGACGGTCGTAGATCATGAAGCAGCCGCTCTCCACCCTGATGGAGTGGCAGCGGTTGAAGTAGGAGTGCAGATCGGCGCAATCACTCATGCACTCATGGTGACGGCCACCGAAGTTCTTGTCCTCGAAGAAGATGATCTACAAGGACAGAAAAAGTAGACATGTTGAACAGAGTATTTGGCATAATTAGTCATGGTATATGGAGCCATTTTGTAAGGGCATTGTGTGTAAAGCAATCTCCATGTGTTACAAACCTTGCCCATGGCTGTTGATGGGGGATATGCGTCGCTGTGTTGTGTTGTCAATGACAGGTTATGTTTATATACATTTCCCTGCTTGAAATGGTACGACAGGATGTGTTGTTATTCAAATCATTGTGGACCACTGTCAGCAAAAACTTTACAGGTGTCTTGCAACTTTTTTCAAATGCTCTGTCTATGATAACCAAAGTGTTTCCAGCAAAAACCACGGCACTGAAAGCTGATGGAAAGCTCAGGAGTGAAATTGGTATTTGTCTGTGACATTCACCTTTCATGTTAATGATAACATAGGACAAATATTTTGAGTTGTATACAAGACTTCTTTAATTGTATCACATTATCACAACAATTTTACATCAACTCATAGTTCTGTATATTCTCCCCTAAATTCTTTAGATGTGATTGAACAAATGCTGTACGACTATGTTTTGTCTCTGTTTTGTCTGGGCTTTACTGGAAGTTACATCGGCTGCATGTGCCCTGTGCACAACATAATGGAATCCAGAAACCTAGCATTCCGGCCTTTTGTGAGCCTTTCTAATTGGGAGCTCTGCCAACGAGGCATGTTTTCCCTTTTCATCGTCTGCCTTGTTGAACAGCCAGGTGCTGTATCCTATGACCTATCAGATAATGTCCTATCAGTTAGTATCCTATCAGATCCGATCAGACCCAGGGTGATCCCACCCATTTGAGAACGACAACAAATACCAGTGTCTGGTTTGCTGTAGATGAGTGTTGAGGAGAGGAAGGATACTGGATAGGAGAGGAGCATTATCAAGAGTAGTTTTCTTTGGTTTTGTGGTGCAGTAAGACTGCATGTGTAGTTGGCTGCAGATGATCTGCAGATGAAATAGAACTATTTTCAACAAACTTTTTTTGATGAGAGATGTTTGATTTTTAAAGAGGATTAATATGTAAGGAGAAAATGTGCAATTAAGAAGTTAAGTAACACATATCATGCTGTTAGCTTTTGTCTTGTGCCATCTATTGACAGGCTGAATAACTTTTATGTTGAACTTTTATACCTTACACTTGTCTGTTAACTCAGCAATGTTGTTCATTCAAAAGACTAATTAAAACCCCAAAATGATGTGTCACTCTCTGAGATCCCACTATAAAACTATCAAATTCAAAATGGATAAAAACACATGCAAGGCATTTGTGGTATAATTGTGAAAGAGCAGAATGGAATATATTTGGGTTAGAATAACTTCTGGAAAAAGCCTTATTCATATGAAGAAAAGGTGCAAAATATCAGTTGGCCAAAATCACTGGAAATTGGCGCTGTGGTTTGTTGACTCCTGTCAGTAAGCTTATCAAATCCATCTCTTATTGTTTGGTAATGTTTGCACATGGATACTTTTCTGAAATATATCATGTAATTTATGTCCATACTTCCTTTTTTTGGTTAAAACAATTTTACATAATCTGAAAATGTTCAACAACCATTTACTCACCAGATTTTAACATAATATTGTAACATAGTCTTGGATTATTGGAGATATCTTTGGCAGACACATGTTAAAACATAAGTTGTGTTTCCCTGTATTTTGAAGATTTAAAATAAGTTTTTAAGACTGTGGTGATTGAATGTGATCACAAAATGCTCACAAGTCCACATGTTATGCATTCTCTTTTATTGACAAACCAGTGCCAAAGAGATGCATGGAAAAACAGTGTCAGACTTCTTAAAAATCAGTGACCTTCCGGAAGGAGCCGGTGTTGGCGCAGGTGGCGCCCCAGTCGCTGAATTTGCGGTACTCGCCAGGCCTAAGGAAGAACTGGCGGCCTTGGTAGTTGGGGTGCTCAAACATGGTCCAGTAACCCTCGAGGACGTTGCAGGAGTAGATATTGCGGTTCTGGAAACTCTTCTGGACAGACTCACAGTCATCAGTGAACTCCATCATGCGACCCTGGAACTCAGGGCGCTCATAGATGCGCATCCGATAAGGCCCACCGCTGGTCTGTGAGAAGGACAGTCACTCTGTTAGTTTTCAGTTGCCAATTTGGCATGTGTTGTTTCTCCTCACAATGTTTCTTATGTCGACTCGGATTAGGACTAAATTGCCCTGATTCAGTCAATACTGTTAGATCTTGTCAATGCATGTATTCAAGGAATGTACTTACAAGAAACATTCTTCAATACATTGAAGCACCATTACTACCATTACTACTAAAACAGCCAGTGATGGTAAAACATACATTTCCAAGAGGATTCTGATATGATATGGCCAAAATTATTCTTCTCAGCACCTCAGCAACTCATAACATGTATTTTACAAATAAGTCTTTGGCAGACTTAGTGCACAACACCCCCGTCAAGAAGATTTCCTCAGGCAACTATAGCTACTCACATAGTTGAAGGTACGACAGGAGCGGATGGAGTCATTGTAGCCCATCCAGTGCTGATACTCAGGGTACTCCCCACGGGTCAGCACATACTGGTAACCAGAGTAGTTGGGCCGCTCATACAGCACCCAGCAGCCGCTCTCCACCCTGATGGAGTTGCAGCGGCTGAAGTGGGGATGCATGTCAGGGCAGTCCGCGTCGCACTCATAGGAGCGACCTTGGAAGTTTCGATCCTCATAAAAGGTGATCTACCATGCAGGCAATAGAGAGAATGCAATTTGCAATGACCCACATCACCTCATGACACACTCCTCCATAAGTATGCAAGCAGACTTACAATATATGAAACACAAATATATTCATGCATGCATTGTACAGTATAATATTTGCATGCATTTTGAATATAATGGTAATTAAACAGCTATACTTTAAGCAGCACTGAGTTTTGCATGCATTACATAGTCTTACATAATATATTACATAATCATCCACATAAAGCTTACAGAGAATTAAATGACTAATTAGGTGAAATGACTAATTAATAAGAGCCTTTACTATAGCCTCATTATAGCATTTCCACAGAGATAACCTTTCCATTGCTCTTGGTCCAACCTCTGCTCTTACCTTACTCATTCTGCACAGCTCTCTGGAGACACTGGAAACAGCAGCCTTGCCAGCTGGGGCCTGTGACCCCTCGCTTTATACGCCTCAATCAACGCTTGATGGATAACACTTTATTTGTTATTTTAATGACTGGGATTTGGAGCCCTGGCGGCGCTGCCAACAGTCTGGATCTAGTGCATGGAGTTAAAAGCCCTGATTCATCAGAGCAAAAGGCCTAGCAGGGCACATTGCTGACACCTTTTTACCATCTGCCTCTTTTTTTTTGATACTGTCATTGGAGTGTCACTGCATCCAAGAACCTGCCAAAATAGGATTAATGTTTGTCACGTGGTATGTTTAAGCTCATCACAAAGCCTATAATATTGTTTGGTGCATTCCCTGGCAATCAAAGCTTTTCTGAAATGTGCTGCATGACACCTGGTAGAAGCCTAACCTGACTGTTTATGGTTTGTGTGTGTGTGTGTGTGTGTGTGTGTATGTAAGTCATTGTATGTTAAGGGTCACAGGTAGTTCTTAAGATGTTTAATGCCTGTATTTACCTGCAAAAATATGGATTAAAATAGAATGTCATTTTGTCAAGACAGTTACTTCAAAAAGCTGAGAAGAGGCATGAATGTCATGAAAAAAGCTGAAGAGGCATGAATGAATTACAGAAGTTTATTTATAAGTTTAACACTTTGATGAATTTATGGACACCCCATGAAAGAGAATCTAACAGAGCCACTGATGTACAAGGACCTAAAAGGAAGAAACAAAAAAAGTATAATCGCAAGATCGTAGATTTCACTCAAAGATGTAAAGAAACAAAAGTGTTGTCTGAACTGCATACTGAAGTGCACACATCTCCATGTCTAGTATGAACCAATACAAAGACAACAAAGACTGACGCTATCATGGAAAATGCCCTGCAGCAGAATTCTCATGCAAGTATCTCATTAGGATTTTGTATCCTGTGTTGCTGTGAATTTCATGCTCTGATTTCAGTCTTGCAGGGATTCTTGTGATCCCTCATAATGCTCTGTCTTCTCAGTCAAGGAGTCTCCACTGTCCTGCAGTTGTAACAGATACACACTTTAACTGTAAGTGTCACTTTAAACTGTAATCTCATACTGAAGTAACTCTGTTTGGCCACAAGGTGTTGCCATTGCATCTTTAAAAGATGACCATGTGCAATACAGCAGTGTAGGACATATTCACAAACTCAAAGTATAAGATATAACACTCCATCACATGATTTCCCATTTTTGGACCTACAAACAGTTTCTTACGACAGTGAGCTTTCATTTCTGCATTTTCTTTATGATTCACACAGTGTAATGAAGGGTGTTGCATCATTTACCGAAAAAGATGAAGCGGAGGACCTTGATGGCGAAGGGAGTGCGGGTTGTCTTGCAGTGGTGGCAGCCTTACAGTGTATGGACTTCCAGCGTTTTAGCCTCTCATCTATATCCATGAAATAAAACAAATTTAATAGAATCACAACACAAACGACACAGACTTGTGCATTTTAAAAAAATCAGTATTCTCCTCCAAGGAGGGACATCAACATACTGTGCTTGCGTGAGCGATCCACTGCCTTATAGGAGCCAAGCATGGCAAATGGATGGTAAGACAAGGCAAAGGGGTGGACGATAGCACTCTGTCAATGATACCAGACAGTGGCCCATTTGTCAGAGGCAAACATAAATTATTTTCACTGATATAGCACACAAATATAAAATGAATGCAACTCAGTTTACCTTAGTCTGATTATGAGCGTAAGAGGCAGACGGCTTGCAGTTGTACAGACAAAGAATGTCCTCCACTGGCAAGCTATTCTGCATGATGAAGTTTATATATTTTACATACAGTATGTCCATTTTGTGTGTATAATTCTATTCTACGCGTGCATTAGATATCCACTCACTAAGATCAACCCGGCAAAGGAGGACAGGATCATAGCTTCTCGCTCCGCTCGGTTAGGGTACTGTATGTGTCCAGGGCTTCTTTGTCCATTGTAGGAATACAATCAAATCATACACACAAAAATAAATACACAAAGCAAGATATGAAATACAAAACAACAAAATAATGATAAATGTCCAGATTAAGAACAAAATATGTAACAAAATACTTTAATACAATAATAGCTTATTCAAAGTTTATTCAAAGTTTAATAATTGAGTAAATATAGTGTGCATGAGTGATATTTGATTAAGGTCTGTATGGCAAACAGACCCACCTACTGTACAATCCCCGGGGAAAAACAGGAAAGAAAGACTCACATGACAAAATTTTCCATGAGGTCTTTGCCATCCTCTTTATTCAACCACCACAGTGCCACGCTAATTGCCAAGTCATAATGGGCCTGAGAATACAGACAAAAATGACAGACCAAAGAAATAATCATCTGAAAAATACTGAAATTATAGATATTGTGCTGTAATTGCATCTTGAACTTCATTCACTTGTGAAAAAGTATATCAAGCACAAACATCAGAAACTGCCTGAAAATAAATAATGTATCCAGTGTTGTGCATGTATTCTCAGTGTGTGAAAATTCCATCCATATGCCACATTCATAGGTTTTCTTTCTTTCTTGTGACCATAGTAAAATAGACAACTCTGTTGTAATTATTTTGAAAGTTCTACATGGAAATAAGAAAAATGTATACTCACAAGATCATCCAACATTGAAGAGGCTCCTTTCCCTTTGGGATCAAATCCATTTTCTCTGAGTTTCTGTCCAATATAATCACCACTTTTAAACAGGAAAAAAAAACCTTCAGACTTTGTGATCCCTCTTTAGATTTGGTCAGCAAATGAAAAATGACAAATGAAATGGACATTTTCAAGCAGAGAAATATACTAAGATTTATATTTGATACATATTTGCATGGGAAGGAAAAATTGACACACTGTACTGTGTCAACTAGTTCCATGAGACCAAAGCTTGTGATGTCTCTACATCAACACATTCAGCGATAATAGCCTGTTTACTTGTCAACATAGTACACCTAGCAACAAGAGCACATGCAGGTAGCTGAATAAGGAGCAACTCACAGTAATGCTTCGATATCTCTTTTCAGTTGTCTGGACTCCATTTCTCACCCTGTGCACAGAAAGCAGACACACATACGTGTTAAGCTTTACCACTCATTAAAATGAAACTAATGAAAGACAGGAATTATATGTACAGTATCTTGCTACTCGTCAGTAATATCATTCAGTCTGGAAGACTGCCTTAGCATGCGTGTGGGAGCAGAGTGTGGGAAAGTTGCTGATGCTATGGATGAGAATAGAGATCAGTAATTAACTCTTAGATGTATTTGAATGACTTTGGTCACTCAAGAACTTTGCTGATAGAGTATGTAGCAGCTTTAAGATTAAAAGCCTATCAATCAGGTTTGGCAAGACAGCAATGATCCATGCAGTCTTAGGTGTTGTGCTACACTAATCTCTTTCTTACAGGTTTGTATAGAATTAAACAAGGCAATGTATGTTGTGTGAGTATGATATATGTTGTGAAAGTATAAGTTCAAAGTTAGATTTGATAGAAATAATATAGGATAAAACTAAAACAATGTTTTTGACATTCATTTAAAGCCTCCAGTTTCAGATGTGTAAGCTTCAAAGCTACATCTGGCAAACATAAACTGGACTATACTTGCTGAAAAAGATACATGATAAGTGACCCCGACATTAAAACCAATTTTGAATGAGTGAAGAGGAGAATAGACCAAGGTAGGTTATTTAACTCACCTGTGACTCCCTGTAAGAAACACAGTAAACAGAAGATGGCAGTAATCCTCATGGAAGACAGGAAGTAAATAGACTGATAGTATAACGTTGGTCTCAGGTATTGGGCTCACAGCTGAATAATTTATTAAGGAACACCTGTCAATCACTTCAACAATGGAGAGGGCCACACAGGCTACAATGGATCCCAGAACAGTTGCTTAGGCACTACAGCAAGATTATAACCACAAAGTAACCTGAGTTTCTTTGCATTCAGAAGATTTCTATGAGAAACTCAATGTTCAGTTTGTCAGAGGACCAGTCAACCTGGCCATTTTGTTAGTCTGGCTAGGGTAATATAAGTGAACTGACATAGGCCTAGTATAACTATGACCAATGTAACCAAAATATTCTGAGGTAGGCATATGGATAAAACATTTGTCACAAGTTAACCATTAATGCAGAAACTGTTATTAAAACAATAATAGCTTAATTAAATATTATAATTGGAAATTGGCTTAAGTATTATAAGCTTAAATATTATAATTGGAAATATAAAAGCAATCAATAAATAGCCTAAATATTTAGATATACTCAGTTAGTCAGTCTGTCAGTCAATCTCTCTCAAGCTGTATTAGCCCAGCCTACACACCTATCTAGCCTATTTGTCTATTAAAACGTCACGTGTGTGTGCTTTTTTTCTCTGAAAAAGGCATATCATTACAGCTGTGGTGTAGGCTAGTCTAGGTAGCTGTAGTGGATATACTGTGATGTAGTGATACTGTGATCAATCCCAAATGTTAAAACTTATCCTTGCCTATTATGGGTATACTGAGATGGTGATGCTTTTTAAGTGGGTATACTGCATAGTCCTGCGTATCACGTATACACCACTGCATTACAGAAGCTTTTATTTCACAATTTAACTTTAGCAGTCTGTATTATAGGCCTATTAAGCAATCTGTGAGGGAAAAAATCACCCAACCCAAAACTAATTGCAACAGAAATTGTTTTTGTTGTATTCAGTTCATGAAACCTTCCCATATCACATACCAAACGTCCATGAAAATCCAAGTGGTGGAACATTGTCAAAATTGGAATAATTTGTGCACTATATTCATCAGTTTACTTTCATTCTTCAATTGTTCAGTTGCTTTCTTTGGTTTCCTTCCCTGTGAGCCAGTGAGCTATGATGTGGTTTGGAGGAGGGTGTGTGTGTGTGTGTGTGTGTGTGTGAGAGAGAGAGAGAGAGAGAGAGAGAGAGAGAGAAATTCACAAAAGAAAGAGCTGAATTCTTCCTAAAACTTTCAAAAGATATACCGTATTTCAACTCATTGAGCAGTGCAGATCAAATGATTATAATACTGGGAGAGGGGCAAACAGCACCTCCGGCTGCCCAGTTTGTCAAAGCCTGCCATGATGCAAGGGACAGAGTGTAGATCTACTGGATCTCCATCCTATTTGTATCCATGCTTGTCTGTTTCTAACCAGCACTGTTGTTTATTATTGTCTGCTGGTTGTTATTGTTGTTTTTTCCCCCACTGTCATTATTTTTATTAGCACTAGGCCTACTGTTATCACAAATGTTATTATTTTTATACAGCACTGCTTTGGCAGGCAACACTGTAAAAGAACAGTCATGCTAATAAAGCCAATTGAATTGAATTGAATTGAATTGAATTGAATAGAGAGAGAGAGAGAGAGAGAGAGAGAAACTCTATCCCCTATCATCATCACCCACCCAGCACGAATAGCCATTCACTCGTTGTTTGATTGGAACGCCTAGTCTCGTGATCACAACATAGATCGACTATCCTAGTTCTACATGCTATGCCTAACGTAGTTAGCACAAGGTACTTGAAGGATAGTTCTTCAGAGGAATGATCTCACTGGTAGATTGGGTAAACATTAAATGATGGACAGTAATCCAAACTGTTGATTTCTCGGGAAATGATGAACTGATGATGTCAAGATGATACGAAGGTTTTAAGCAAACTGACAACCAAGGTAAAGTGGTGGATAGTGTTAACGTTAATGTTAGCTGACTTGGGAGTCACTTCAAACATTCTGGTGAAATACTGCTAACCAACCAACCATTGGGCCTGTTGTCAGGTCTTCGGGAAACACCAGCTAACAAATGCATGTTGGTTGGGGAAACCATCCTCAATGCTACAGTAGTTAGGTATTTTGTGTGCTAATATTTGTAGCTTTGGGTATTGGAAGAATGTACCTTGAAAAAATGGGTTTGCTTAGTATAGCCTAGCTGGCTAGCCAGATAGCGGATTCATTAGTTAGCTGGCAGACGACACACATTTGACTTCATTCCCAATGATAGGATAAGTCTTTAAGTTTTCTCTAGCAAGAGTGCAATGTATGTCGTAATATTGGATAGTTATATTGAATGTATGAATGATTTGTATACATATCATAGCCTACTTCGTTGGTTGGTTGATTGTTAAAGCGGACTGGAGATTTTCACAAAAAGTGGCCCTACGCACCTGAAGAATGAGGTTAATTCAAGCAGTTTAACTAAATGGCCATGTAACCAAATAACCATAACGTTGGATCATGGTGGTTGATGATGGGTTGAGTTAATCATATAACATAACAACCGCGTGAGTTTAACATTAACAAACTTAACGTCACAGTAGACTGGATTAACGCAGAAGTGCACCGCGCGATTCGGCACGATATGTACAGTATGTTGTGCATCCAGTTAGCAATAGGTTTTAGATTCATAACTGTCACTCGCCTTTAGTAGTCACATGATGTGTTTTTTTGTTTTTTAAAGAACGAAAGGATTATGGTTTTAATGTTCTTATGTTTTTTCTCTTCACGATGCCGTTATGGGTTTTGACGTTGCCCATGTTATTGTTTACGGTTGGTTAAGATTAGTTGTATTTTTATATCAAGATGACGTGTTTCATTCATAAGCAGTCTGTTGGATTTACCAAACAGTAAGTGAAAGAGTAATTGTATAACATCAGCCTATGGCGTACAGTTATTAATCTGTCCGATGTTTATGAGTGACATTAGGCAAGCATCTGAAAGTAAATTATTCTGCATGTAAATTTCACTTCCGCTTGTGCGAGGTTTGTTTTCAACTCATGTCAACCCTTATGAAGTAGATCCTGAGTCGAACTTTCTTTAGCAGTATGAGATTCCCTGAACAGATAGGCGGCTTGTTGGCTACCTTGCTTCAGTGGTTGTTTTCTTTTTTGTAAGAGTGAGGGTGAATGGAGTCATGTGCTTCCTCTTGAGAACACATGCATGCCTTTGAGTCTTAAGATAATACACAGATTTCACACATTGAGGGTTTCCCCTTAACTCTCAGCATCTTTTGCTTAGCCGATGTATGGAATGGTCAACTACAGCTGCACTCTTTGATTTTACAATGAAATGACTGACCATTTGAATAACTTTACCAGTATTCACCATGTTTAATAGTTATGGAGTTAAACTTAATCCTAATCCTAAAACAATCCTGATCAAAACCTGAGGGAGTTTGCTTTTTTAGATTCTGGTATAAAATATTACTAATACTTCTCCCGATACTCAGGATCACCTGTAAATGTCAGAGCTTTGTCTGCCTCCCCTTCTATCATATATATTCCCCCTGGGAGAGTTGTTCTGTCCAATTTGTGCTTTTACACCCTCTCTCTTTCTCTTTCTTCTTCTCTTCCTCTCTCTCTCATGGCGCTCGTGCCTGTGTCTCTCTCAGCCGCAGGAGTAGTGACATGGCCGCTGATGACAAGTCCTCCTCCTCGTCCTCCACCCTGGACTGGGTTCCGGAGCCGCCACCATCCCCGGTGCCAACCAGCCCGTCCCACTTGACGCACTTCAAGCCGCTGAGCCCCGAGCAGGAGGAACCTCCCCTGCGCTCGGCCTACAGCTCCTTTGTCAGCCTGTTCCGCTTCAGCAAGGGTGAGTGAGAGTGGTGACTCTGGGACCACAGCAGAGTTGCAGCACTGTATACTCACGGAAAACCCACACGTTTTTTATTTGGGAGGATGCTTCTCTTTATGTTGATTTTTTTTTTCCGCTTTGAGGTTTTATTTTCACATCCTTTAACTGACCTCATTAGGCTATGTCCTAAATAAAATAATTCCTAGATGCCTACAGTGATGAACAATAGAGTACAACCTTTATGATTTGAAGTGTTTTTCTTGCACCTGTTTGGGGTTTGTTCTTTGGCTTAAGAACATTAAAATAAATATTCACTGAGCTTCTTATACTTTCAGCAGGGGATTGATCTTAATTGATATGTGGCACCTCTCAGACTGAATTTGGATGTTTAAAGCGATTCAATACAAGGTTTGGGGTTGACATTCCCAAAATTAAAAAACAAAATTAAAAGTATAAGTATATATACTCTATATATACTACTATAAAATGAGACAACCTAAAGTTTTCATGGTCTGCTTATGCTCTTGAGTTTGGCACTTAACTAACCATGGTACACTCTTGAGTTTGGCACCTAAATCATCACAGTCTTTTCCAAATTTAATAAAAATGGACAGGGAGGCTGCTTTTTGTTTGTCTTTTTCTGGGATGAGAGTGGTGTGTTTCCGGATGTGTGTGTTGGAGAGCAGCCATCAGTCTTCAGGGATCATGTGACGGAGGAGACCTTGTGCACAATGCTTGTGATACTGTAGACAGTGTCAGGTCACCTGACTCTCAGGCATGAATGTCATTGGTCAGCTGCATGTCTGATGAAGCAGTTATGCTGGAACTGGTTGTCCTTTTCCCCTTTATTCCTGAGTCAGAGTGGTAATAAACTCCCAGTGAGCGACTGATCTTGAGGGCTGCAAACTTATGCAGCATTCAGTTTAGGACTAGTAGTTAGGACTGGAAGTCGCATGGGTGCGTTGTAGAGACACATGATAAATAAAAAACGCACTTCAGATATTATGTTGTTTTTTTATACATACAAAAGACAAAAATGTAGAAATTGGCATACGTGTAGATAACCTGCTCACCAGTGAAGTGTTTTTCATGTGTTTGCACTGAACAGTGCAATGTATGGATTTTTTTAAGATGCTTATGGTCTCCAAATGAACCATAATGAATGTGTATTCATACAATATTGTATGAGTGTCATACCTAATGGTCAAATAAGAATATTTGAAGAGATTGGTTCTAAAACGCTATATCTCCATTTTTGAAAACATTAATAAGTCATGTTATTTAATTGTGTATTTCAGGTAATATCAATACAATTGCAGTTGTGTTGTTTTGACTAAGTAAAGATAAATCAAATAACAATAACCCAATTACAGTTCCACTGAAATTAATTGGAAAACAAAAATTAAGGAAATGATTAATAAAAATTCTTTAAAATGGAGGATATAGCATTTTGGAACCAAACTGTTCATCATTTCAGATTAACCCCTTACCTGCCAAGCAGGCCAAACCCAACGTTTTAGACACCAGTAGCAGAATTCAAAGTGCTATTTAATATTTGACCACTACTGTTCGTATCATAAAAAAATGGCCTGATTCTGAGAGAAGCCCACAATTAGAAAATCTTTATCTTAGAAAATAAAATCACTCTTAAGGTGTAAATGTACCTGTTTTTGCTGGAGAACCTCCTTGTTGTGATGAGTGTAATGGGCATATCTTTGTTTGTTTGTTTGTTTGTGTTGGTGTTTAGAAGATGTGCGGCCCCCAGCTGTGGCAGAGAAGTCCGAATCAGCGTCACCTTCTCCGCAGGGAGAACGGCGGAAGTGGAGTAGTCCTACACACTCCCTCCACAGCACCGGCTCCCTCAGGAAGCCGCACCCTGAGCTCACACGACGCACCTCCAGCACCTCAGGTACAACACACGTACACGTACACACGTTTGCACACGCACACATGCCACAATCACTCACAGTATTTATGCAGAACAACATTCACTCACTCACACACATGTACAGACATATACATGATGAGGTGCTGTTGTATTGTATAGATTGATCACCAAGACATATTAAACACACACTTAAATAGGATAAATATTTGTGAAAATGTCCCCTCATTGCAGTGATGTGTCTCAGGTTCATTAATATCACAGAATGATGTTGTATTTGCAAATGAATCAATATTCCTTTGGTCAAGTTTTATCTAGCTTTGCAATGAAGGTGGTGAACCTGACAGTAAGATGGGATGATAAGTTTGTTTCTGCCTTTTAGCTGTAAGGTTTAAGAAAAAAGGCTCAGTGGCAAACTTTCAGGACCCCCATCCAGTTCGGATTTCTCCTCTCAAATAAAATACCTTGCTGCCACCTTGGTAGTTCACTGCACTTTCCTGCCATTGTCTTCACAACATCAATATAGATGCCCACATACAGTCTTGCCATAAGGCCTGTGTTAGTCACATATGAGTCAGTTGTTTTAAATCGTTCTTTGGCAGTCTATTACATATTTTCAATCAGGCAATCCTTATTGCTATCAGATGCCACATCCACCTGAAGAGCAGTTTCTTGCATGGGGTGACATGGCAGGCAGCCTTACACAAGGCTTTTTGAAATTTTGTGATTACAGAAACTAAGTGGCTTGTCTATGCAGTTGAGCTGGAAGCTGTTTTCCCATGTGTCGTTTTAGTTCAGTTACATGGTGTCAGGTACCTCACACTCCTAATGTTATTTGTACACATGGTACAATTGTGAGTTAGATATAGTTGGCTAAGCTATTTTGTAGTAGTCTGACTATCTGTCATATTCATGTGAAATTTCCATTTTTTTAAGGTTGAGGCCAAGGAAGCAGCTCTTTCTGTACATGGGGTTTGATAAGATTGTTAAATGCAGCCTGTCTTACAAATAACAAGTTGAAACCCAGTGTAGGCTTATTTGATTTCACTCAACACCTCAAAATGCTCTGCTGTTCCCCCGGCTGATAAGGGTTTGATATATGAAGAGGCTGACAAAAAACCTAAATGCAAACACTGTGTCTCAAATCGCGTACTTCTGCACTTACAATACCTAATTTGAGTGTGTGAGGGCGTTCACACTTCCAACGATACAAAGTACACTGCAAGTCCCCGGATGGTGCACTCATTATGGTCAAAAAGCTGAGCGTAGAACGCTGGACACTTTTCGCCCTCATCGGACGCCATCTTGGCTGAATAGAGGAAGGGGAGGGAGCTTTTTCAAACTTGTGGTAATCGCAGTTGAGAAAGCTGAAGCAGCAGTGGAAAACACACGTTACAGAAGTACAAGCAAGTTACTACCATGTCACTGTCGAATAGAGGACACCAATAAAGGTATATTTAAATGTTGCGATCGTCATTTCCGTTAAGTGCACAGAGTCAGTGTTTGATATGAGACAACACTATTCTGTTAAAATGTAACCACTCCGCCAGTAAGCGTATAGTGCACATAGGGTGCTGCACAAAAGTGTATTCACGGAAGTACACCAATTGAGACCCAGTGCAAGACTCATTACTGAGTGGGCAGAAACCAACACAGTAAGCCTTTGATCATCCAAAATCTTGTCAGAGGTACTCATCAGGAGGATGTTCCATGGTTCTCACAAGGACCAAGTTCCACTGGTCAGCTTAGAACAGCTCATTGCTGTTAAAGACGAGGCCCATTTAGGGGTTCTAGAGAGTTCCATGTCGTACTTCAGAGAGCAGGGCAGAGGAACATACAAAGAGTAATATGCAGCTGATCCCAAGGTCATGAGACATGGAGAACTACATGGACCTGTGGACTAGCCCCAGCCAGGATGAGCATTTGTGTCTGACTGTTACTCAAGCACTGTATGGGTAGAGTTCCTGGAAATCAAATGGTTAAGGTATTGGATCTGTTTTCTTAACAAGTTGTAGTGAGAACAATATGGCACAGGACCGTATTTCCCCTCTATGGAGCTCAAACAGAGCAGTCTGCACATCATATGTTCAAAGATGGTGCTCATTATCTTTTTGTTTTTGTTCTTTCTTTGTTTATGGCAGTGGATTGGGAAGGTGAGCTTCAATCATCTTACTCATGGGACTTTCTGTGTGTGATGGTTTGCAGTGGTGGCCTTTTTCAAGAAATGCTTTTAACAACTTAGTGTGTGTGTGTGTGTGTGTGTGCGCGCGCGCATCTTAAGTGTCATAACCCAAGTGACGAGTGCTGTGCTGGAAACTGTGTGTGTGTGTGTGTACACACAATCCTGTTCACATCTGTGTGCACGTCTCACATCCTTACCATTACATGGAATGCTACAAGACTGTTCACAGTTTCATTTTTATGTCTTTATTGTTTATTATTTTATTCTACATGTTGAGATGCTGAGATGCAAACACGGTATTGGGGCATGCTGTTATGACCCAAAAACCATAGAATCATCACATGCCAGTCAGCCTAATATTACTGTCATTCAGAATAACAATGCAATCTTCTGCTGCCTTGAGAAACTGGAGCCTGATTGTGGTACATTGACTGGTGACGGGCTCTGTAGTGCTTGTGAGGGTGGCTGGGTCCAGGCCATGTCACATGTGCTATCAACTGACCTGCATGGATCGCTGTGTCAGCCCTATGAGAAAGGCATGTTAACTGGAACGTTTGATGGTGGTTGTGACGGTCATTAGGTGCTCGCTTTGTGTGTGTGTGTGTGTGTGTGTGTGTGTGTGAGTGTGCTTGGCTTGGGTGCATGGTTTTCTCTCTCTGTATGTGTGCATTCCTTTCTTTCTTTTATTTACTATTTCTCTCTCTCTCTTTCTCTCTCTCTCTCTCTCCCCTTCTCGATGTCTGTCTGTCGGTCTCCTTTCTTTCTTTTATACTCTCTTTGTCTCCCTTCCTCTCTCTGTGTCTGTATCTGTGTGTGTATGTAGATGGGAGGCGTAAGTCCGAGACCCCTCTAGGTACCCATGACCCGCGCACAGCCGTACAGTTACGCACAGCCCTCAAGAGACTGAAGGAGATCATGGAGGGGAAAAGCCAGGTAAGCCCACTCTTCAATCCCCACTAATCCCATATGTCTCAACAACAACAACTCCTGAACTCAGCACCGCTCTCTTCTTTGCTATTCTAATCAGCAACATAGTCTCCTGCAAACCAATGGAATCTTATCCACTTAAACTTAACCATTCTTTGTTCGTACCAATGAATCAATACTATGCCAAGAACACTGGAGGATTTTGCCCACGGTGTCAGTGTAACAGATTTGTTGTCTTAATCATTGATTGTTTTTAGCAGTTTTAGCAGAAGTGAGGGATCTTTTGATCTGGGAGGCATGGATGCCCTGTATAAGAGCTATGTTAGTAGAAGTTGTTGAAATTGATGCTAATGTAATTAATAGGAAAGCGTTAGTTTACTAAAATTGCTAACAAAAAGTGAATCTTTCATATATTCTAAATTCATTAGATATTAAGTGAAATATTTCAAGCCATTTTTATTTTAATCTTGATGATAATGGTTTACAGCTCATGAAAACCAAAAATCAGTATTTCAGTCCTGCTGAGGTGTTGTGGAAACCCAGGTTGCTTTGATAGTGACCTTAACTCATTGAATGCCAAGCTGTTTTCGGGAGCTTTGTCCTAGAGTGCCAGCGATCTAGACCATTGTTGATGATTTTTGTACAGCCACAGCATATTCTGTGTTATAGCTATGAACACATACAATAGCTCGATTAAAAGGTGAGACTTGGTGCTCTCGGTGGGTGCAAACCGTGTATTTCTACACGCCTCTGTTCCTGAGAAATCCCAAGCTAAACAGTGGCTAGTTTTCATCAAAATCACTGTTTTTTTCTAGAAATGGAGATATAACGTCTTTCATGAAATATGAAGTGTTGCCTGTTACTTACTTGCAGGGTTCTCAAGTTTTGAAGTTTGCAAGGAGTGAGACTTTGTTTCTCATGGAGGAGGGGGTGTGGCATTGGCACAGTGCCACGCCCCCTCCCCCCTCATCGAAGTACATGAAAGTCCTGCGTCAGCTTGAACTACTCGTGGCGCCACGCCCCCTCCCGCCGATCAACACACCCACCCTCCCCATGTCCTATCGACCCAGCTTCATGAGAGAGCACAAATTCCATTATTTCAAACACACTGTTTTATTTATTCTAGAACCCTATAATAAATAATAATAAATAATAATAAAATAAATTATAATAATAATTTCACCCAAATGGGCCCTTTGAACAGCAGTGACTCATTCTGCTCTAAACAAACAGAAAACAACCAAATGAGAAAAAGCACATTTAGCCCCAAAATGGTCTCTTGAACAGGTTCTGTCCGTGTGTGTGTGTTTATGAGTGATGTTGTGTGTTGTAAGTGTTTGTGGCAGATTTTGATGCCTTGATGACTGATACTGGGGGCTTCCATTTAAAGCACTGTGGTCAGCCATTTTCACAGTCAGTACAATAATCAGTGCTTATACTTAAGCAATATATTAATTATATTATTAACATTTTTAAACAATATTGGGGTGTTTTCAGATTATTTAGTTTGTGGTAGAATTGTTGTATAAAAGCAATATAGCACTCGTGATCGTGGGGTTGGTCATGGATATTCCCACGGGTGTTGTTCGGCCGTAGCCACGAGGTTGTCTGTATTGTTGGGTCTGGTGTTTAATTTTCCTCTTGACAATAAACCAGATTCTCTTTGGGGTTCAGGTCAGACGAGTTGACTGGCCAATCAAACAAAGTAATACCATGGAAAGCAAACCAGTTATTAGCAGTTTTGACACTGTGGGAAGGTGCGGAGTCCTGCTGGAAAAGGAAATCAGCATCTCCATTAAGCTTGTCATCAGATGGATCTCCTGAAAATCTTCTGGTAGAAGGCTGCATTGACTATGAACTTGATAAAACACAGTGGACCAACACCAGCAGATGACATGGCACCCCAAATCATTACTGACTGTGGAAACATCAAACTGCACTGCAAGCAATTTGGATTCGGTGCCTCTTCACTCTTCCTACAGACTCTTGGGACCTTGATTGGACCCTGATATCCAAATAAAATGCAAATGTTGTTTTTATGTGAAAAGAGGAGTTTGGACCACTGAGCAACAGCCCAATTCTGTCGCTCTAACCTGGTCTCTGATTCAAGAGTGGCTTGACAGGGGTGGCTGTGCCACTTGTAGCCCATTTCCTGGACACGTCTGTGCATGGTGGCTCTTGATGCAGACTCCAGCCTCAGTCCACTCCTTGTGAAGATCCGCTTCCACTTTTTCATGAATTTTTTGATAGCCACCTGTACAGTATGTATGTTCTAGTACATTTGTAGGTGTGTTGTTTGCATGATCCCAGTGTCATCAAAGCACATGTGATTCCTGTTAAGTAGTTTATCTGAGAAGACGTGTGTGTGTGTGTGTGTGTTTTGCACGCCACAGGACAGTGACTTGAAGCAGTACTGGATGCCGGACAGCCAGTGTAAGGAGTGCTACGACTGCAACGAGAAGTTCACCACCTTCCGTCGTCGCCACCACTGCCGTCTGTGCGGACAGATCTTCTGTAGCCGCTGCTGCAACCAGGAAATCCCTGGCAAGTTCATGGGATACACGGGTGAGTGGTTGCATGCCGGTAGGGAGGAGCTGGGAGTGTGCGTGTGTGCGTGGGGGCCATGTACCTAGGTACGACCACCCCCACCACCACCACCCCCGCCTCATCTCCCACCAGTTTGACCCCTGGCCTTCATGACCTTCGACCCCTGTTATCTTGCTGATGCTGGAAGAAACTCCATCCCTCATTAAGGGGCACATGGCAGTATAAAGTGTATGATCTAAGTCAAGCTCAGAGTGAAACAGTTGGTCGGTAGAGCTCAGGAGACGGCTGCTACCCACCCACGGGTGCTGAAAGAGAGAAGTAAGAACGCCCTCAGCATGCTGTGCCATGTGTTTTGTGACTCGCGCTTGGGAAATCCTGAGGTGTGTGTGTGCGTGTGTGTGCGTTGCTTGTTTTGACCCCAGTGTTGCTTAACAAATGTGGTGTTGGTTTGGAGTGCTCTTTGGGTTGAAAGTGTGCTGTTTGATTGCCTCAGTTGACGGCACAGGCATGGACATTAGCGCCTCCTCCTTGACACTAAGGAACCTCAGTTCCTTGTACTAATCCATCTCAGCTTAGCAAACTTCTTAACTTACTTAGACTGAAATTCAGTCCGTCACTGTTGAAGGGTATGATTGCTGTATTACTGTTAAAATGCTAAATCAAATTTAAGAGCAGCTTCACTTGAAAATGCAACACTGTAGCCTACTTTAAAGTGCAACCAAATGTTTGTTTGAGTGCCTCTTTCAAAAAGAACAGCTTTACATTCAGTTCGCATAAGAGTCACACTGCATCTGACATAACATAGAATATTATATCTGCACACTATGGCTGGAATGTACGAAAGGCAAGGTAATGTGAAATAGGACCTGTGTGCCAAGTTTAGCATGTGTCTGGGGTTCTCTTCTTAAAAATACAGTAAAGTGTCCCAAGCTACTCATTAACCGGTAAGGCGTAAGTGACCTCACAAGATAATCACTCTCTCTCTGTGTGATTTGCTATTGCTGACAGTGTGCTGGACTTTGCTAGAAAGTGTTTTTCTGCTGGTCTGACTTCCTCTTTCTCTGGTGTCTGTGCCCCGGCTTTGTGTGTGTGTGTGTGTGTGTGTGTGTGTGTGCGCGTGTGCGCGTGTGTGCGTGTGCGCGTGTGTGCGTGTGTGTGTGCGTGTGTGTAGGTGACCTTCGCGCCTGTACATACTGCCGTAAGATCGCTCTGAGCTACGCACACTCGACCGACTCGGGCACCATTGGTGAGGACCTGAGCGCCCTGTCGGACTCGCCGGTGTCCGTGTGCGTGCTGGAGCCCAGCGAGCCGCGCACGCCTGTCGGGGGCCGCAAGGCCAGCCGCAACATCTTCCTGGAGGAGGACACCACCTGGCAGAGGTAACGCCAAAAGCTGAAGCATCCTGGACGAATAAAAGCAGTCAGTTGGTCACTCCAATGCCCTCCTCTTCTGCCCATTGGCAGATGATATTCTTTTGGCCCACTTCCCACAAGCCCTCTCTCACCAGCTTCCTGCCTGGTGACAACAGAGTCTGCTATACTTGCTCTCTACTCCCCTGACCTGTTGACATCCCTATCTAAGATTTCTCACATCTGCTTCTTAACTCTCTGGCTGAGTGTTGAATAGACAGTGTCCTCAATTAAGATGTTATTCATAGTTAACATTGGGGTTTTGTGCGTAGTTGCTTAGTCATAGAAAAGTGCCTGACTAGGCAAAGTGCCTGACTAACTTTAATATTTTGATAAATTGTACCGTTTTCCCTGGAAACGTACCCTCGGGGCCATCATTGTGTCATGTTCGGTGGGTTTGTTCTCTCTGTTGTTAGTTAAGTTTAAGATGCTACATGCATTAATCTTCATTTTGTGGATGAACCCCCCCCCCCCCAGGGCTGAATGACTAATCTAGGGTGATAAGCTTGTTTCACTTATCTACAAGACCTTCATTTTAATCTCATTTAAGTTATTTCGTCAAAAATATGTTCTCAAGAAAATCTCATTGCTTTCATGTGATGAATTACGTAAAAACAATAATATACTTTTATTCGGGGATGCAGCCACTTCACTAGCATGATGGAGCTTAAAGACAGAACATCCTTGATTCTTGATTCTATTCTCCAGACTGATTGCATTTCATTTAATTTCATTTAAAGTGCATGGTTGTTTAAGATTAATCCTTCACCAAAATAGACATGTGATGTGACACATTACCTTCCACCAACCATTGCCTCTCAGCCTATCAAGGCCTCCTCCTGCTCTAAACTTGACCTGTCTCAAAGAACATCTTTTTTTCCCCTTCTCTCTCTCCTTGCGTAGAAAAACTCCCATTGGGATGAGAAAGAAGTGAGTTTGTGTGCCTTGATTCTGAAAACCTGTAGACATGTAGTTGAGAAAACCTTTGTGGTGGTTCTCATCATTGTGATCCCTTGCATGCATGTGGTAAATGTTGTTTAATTGTGTTAGATTGATGATATTTTATATAATTGCATGTGTGTGTGTACACAATTTCTCCTGCATAATTTTGTAAATAATCTGATATGCATGTACATGTGTGTATATATAGGGCTTAATTTCTCTTCCATACTTTTGTAAGTAATCTGATATGCATGTACATGTATATGTACGGCTTTATTTTTACTGTTTTACTTTTTTTGTGTGTGTGTGTGTGTGTGTGTGTGTGTGTGTGTGTGTGTGTGTGTGTTAGTTTGATCCATCAGGAAACCCAGGCTAGTGGACTGAACTCCAGGCTGACCGGAGTCCAAGAAGACGTGGGGAAGTCTCCCGCAAGGAAGAGGTTTTTATACCTATTTTCTATTGACATATCCAGCCGCGTGTATATCTATATACCGTGTGTTTACTGTGCTATGATTGTCTGCCGTGGCCAGGTCAGCCAGCGTGACCAACCTGTCTCTGGATCGCTCGGGCTCCTCCATGGTGCCCTCGTACGACAGCTCGGTCAGCCCCCAGACCAGTCGTGCCATGCCTAAGCCTGACCACAGCGAGGAGGAGAGAAAGATACTACTGGTACGGATGTCTCAATCTTCTCCTCTCTACTCTCTACTCTTTGTCTCACACTCTTCTCTGTCTTTCTCTCTCCATGTATTACTCTGTCTTCCATCCATTCTGTATCTATTTTCTGTCACTTTCCATGTGTCTCCTCCCTGTGTCTTGTCTCTCTCTCTCTTTCTTTCTTTTTTTTCTTTCTCTCTCTGTGCATCTCCATTTTCTCTCTTTCTCTTCTTCAATCTTCTCTGTGTATATTTCTTTGAATGAATCTCTTCTTTCTTTTTCTCTCACTCTCTTTCTGCTTATCATTGTCCACACTGCTATTGAAGACTACAAAGACCAGTATAAATGCAACAATATGAGCTTCCTCACAGACCAACGACCAAGAGAAGCCTCTCATGTTCATTAATGTGATGCCTAAAATTCAGTGGATTCTGATTAGCTGTTAGCATTTTTCTTATCATCCTTCACAAAATTGCTCTAGAAAAAAATCCCAGATAAATGATCAGATTGTGTGGTGTGGACGTTGTTGTTTATATTAGATAGAGCCATTCAAAACTGTATCCTATATAATTATAAAAGTATCCTTATATTTACTATGGGCATTGGGCTTATGACACACCTCCCTTTATCACCGTATACGGTTGTTAAGTTGTGATGCAATAATGTGCCGATAATTCTTTTACTGGGTTCAACTGAGCCCAGAACGGCTTGTTTTTTTTCCACAGACAGTAAAAGAAACATTTTGTTTCACTATTTAGAGTAGCCTACAAGAAAATGTCATTCTACTACCCCCTCCTTGCCTCGACCTAATAAAATCCTATTTTTTACGAAGGCCTGGACATTGCCCTTGATTATATCATCTGGCTACACAGCTACACTAATTACTCTGTTAGAGTCAAGCAATATTTTTACCCTTTATAAAAGGAAGGTGGTACTGACAAGGTTTACAGATTGTGAAAACAGGCTGGCTGCGCTAGTAAACTTTTTTTGGGTGCAGAAATGACATGTGACATCGGACTTAACAACCGAATTGGTCTCTGTGCATCTTTATGTTCCTCTGTATCACTGAGCCTTTATATGCAGTTTGTGTTTCTATGTGCATTTTCCAGAGATGTGCTCACTTGCACAAGAGCACTGAAAGCTGTCTAGAGTCTCTCAATAGCAGTAATGGATCGCTGACAGTTATGGGCTCCATGAATTCTGTTTCATCACAGAGTAGGGCAGGCGCTAATAAAAAGTGGTTTGACCAGAAATTGGAGTGGAAGAAAAGAATGATGAGGGTAAGATGGCATGATGGTTGCAACGTCGACATCCATTCGATGCTAGCCCTAACTGTGTGTGTTGGTTTGGGACACTTTCTGTAATCTGCAATTAAACATGCAAAGTTTGCACAAATCACGCAAACCCGGTCATAGAAGTAATTTTTGCACGTTTTGCTTCTAAATAATCTCTCATAGCATTAAAACAAGTCATACCGATCTGCCTGTCCTCGTACGTATATTGTAGAACATGTTTTAATGTATCAACTTTATTCTCAAACAGATCTGAAATTGTGTGTAGTCTGCTTGTATGTGTGTCTGCCTGCTGCATTCCCTTTGAGTGCCTCTGTCTGTCACTATACACACTAACACACATATGTATGCTCAATCAGGGTTTAATACATATCTGGGGGGAAAACATCTTTCAATGACTGTCTGTCTTTTTTATCTTGTAGTAGTTTCTGAAACATAATATTTGTAGTGTTGCCAGTCAGTGGCTTCGCTTGTAAAGGGAGCCTTTGTTTGATCACACAGGACTCGTCCCAACTCAAAGACCTCTGGAAGAAGATCTGCCACAACAGTACGGGCATGGAGTTTCAGGACCACCGTTACTGGCTGCGGACCTACCCCAACTGCATTGTGGGAAAGGAACTGGTCAACTGGCTCCTGCGGAATGGAACCGTTTCGACCAGGTGGGATACACATTGCTCAAGGACTTGATTTTGTCCATTTATGTCTGTTTTCGCAGCCAATAGTGAGGCAATATAATGCCAGTAGATTGAAATAGTGACTGAAAGTACAAGCTTTTGATTTCGAATAATATTCAGCCATTGTTCCACAACCTCTGTAGAGCCCAAGCCATTGCTATTGGACAGGCTTTAGTGGACGGGCGCTGGCTTGACTGTCTTACCCACCACGATCAGGTCTTCCGTGATGAGTATGCCCTTTACCGCCCCCTGCAGGTGAGCCAAAGTAGACCACAAATAATGTCTTCTAATCTACTCTGCCCTGAAACCTGTAGCTTGATATGAAACCTTTGTTTCTCTATTTTCTCAGTCAACTCATGGTGGTGATTTAGGTTGATGACGTTGTATTGTTTTCCAGAACACAGAGTTCTCAGAGACGCCGTCTCCAGACAGTGACAGCGTGAACTCTCTGGAGGGCCACTCCGAGCCCTCCTGGTTTAAGGACATCAAGTTCGACGACAGCGACACTGAGCAGCTGGTTGATGAGAACGACTATACAATGCCCAGTGAGTGTCTGTCAAGCTCTATCAAGTGTTACGGTTGTTCATCTTGGTTCGGTGCTATCTTTTAAAGTGAAAAACAAAATGTAATAATCTGCAAAAATCATATTTAGCTGCATATCATATTTAGACACAGACAACATGGTCAAATTTGTCATTTTCAACATTTGATATTTCATGGTTTCAAAAAAGGTTGGGACAGGGGCAACAAAATGCTGGAAAAGTTCTATAATGATAAAGAAAATAAAAGGATGAATATTTCACAATTAATTAGGGAAACTGGCAACAGGATTGGGTATGAAAAAGAGCATCCCAGAGCAGCAGAGTCTCTTAGAAGTAAATATGTAGGGGTATTCATCACTCTGTGTAAACCTGTGTGGACAAATTATGAAACAGTGTCATTTTAATGCTTCTTAATATGAAATTATTATGAAATTATTAAGTATTTGGGAGTTAATCGTCTACAGTATCATTAAAATATTCAGAGAATCCAGAGAAATATTTGCAAACAAGGGATAGAGCTGAAAAAGGGATACAGCTGTTTCTGTAAAGAAAATCATTGTATGGGCTCAGGAAAACTTCTGATAGCCATTGACTATGAGCACAGTTTGATACTCAATTCAGAAATGCTAGTGTAAACTTTACCATGTAACTGCCAAAATTGTATTTAGACATGATCCAGAAATACCACCGTCTTATCTGGGCCTCAGCTTGTTTAAAATGGACTGAGGTTTTTTATAGGCTTTGCAGTGTTGTGGTGAAGCCTCAAGTGTCACGATTACATGTGTCCCTTAACACTTAGAGAAATTACCCCACTCAAGAAAGAAGAGTGAGAACGTCACTACTTTTTGCATTCATTTTCCTCCGTTCTTCGGTCTTTCATCAAGGTTCCTCTAGCCCCAGTAAGAGAACGTCAGTGAGCAGTTTTCAGTCTGCGGTGGACAGTGACTCGGCAGCCTCCATCAACCTCAACATGGAGCAGGACAACGTCAACTTTCACATCAAGAAGCAGTCCAAGTACCCCCACGTGCCTCAGCCTGCCGAGAAAAGTGCGTGAGCCACAGCCTCGCGGTCTCTGAGCCCTGTCTAAAGGAGATCATTTTTGTAATGAAGCCTTGTGTAAACAATCTTAGCATTGTGAAATGCCATTACATTGCTTAACAATTACCATGCAATTTTGGTAAATAAGGGAGATGTATGGATGTTTATCTTAAGCATTCAATTATTATTTTCTTGGATGTTTATAGAGTACATTTGCAAGCCTGATTAGTGATTCTGTCATATTCATTCTCTCATAGCTGAGGTCCTAGTGTCTGAGGATGGTCAGAACATTTCCATCAGTGATGCCTTCATCAAAGGTAACTTTTTCATAAGCATTTTGGAACTTGAGTAACATGGCAACTAGAATGGAGGCCGGTGAGGTGACTTACCATTGGCCTCTCTCCTCTTGTAGAATCCCTGTTTAATCGTCGTGTGGAGGAGAAGGCCAAGGAGATGCTCTTCACTCCACTGGGATGGCACCACAGCTCCCTGGACCAGCTCAGAGAGGAGAATGGGGAGAAGAAGGCCATGGAGAGGCTGCTGTAAGTTAGATGGGATATTTGCAGTTGGTTGTGTGCAAAGTAATAAAAGAAAACAGATTTGTAGGCTGTTGTTGTACATGGTTGTTGATTTGATTCAGTTCTTAAAATTAGGTCTGCCTAGTCATTCGTGTGGATCATTTTTGGTGCCGTCATTGGCTATCTTAGAGCTAATAAGGAAATAAATGGAAGACTATCTCTTTAGATGTGTAAGAATAGCTTATATTATTTCGATGTAAATTTGCTTCCTGATTTTCTCTCCAGCTCTGCCAACCACAGCCACATGATGGCGCTGCTCCAGCAGCTGTTGTACAGCGAGTCCCTGTCGCTATCCTGGAGAGACATCATCGTGCCCGTGGTTCGGCAGGTGGTGCAGACGGTGCGGCCAGACGTGCGCAGCTGTGACGACGACATGGACATCCGTCAGCTGGTCCACATTAAGAAGGTAAGACTCCTGAGATCCCGCAAAAATCCCTCTGGTATTTTAATACCTGGATTTAGACTCTTTAGCACTAGTCTCATATTATGTTTGTCTCTTCCTTCAGGTTTCAGGAGGGAAGAAGTTTGATTCAACTGTGGTAAATGGTTTTGTGTGTACGAAGAATATTGCGCACAAAAAGGTATAGTGAAATTTCAAAGTACAGTAATGTTAATACAGCTCCTTTACATTCAACAGTTGAGTCATTTTAATGGTGCTGATCATGTATTTCTATGCATTTGTGTGTTCAGATGAACTCCTATATCAAAAACCCCAAGATCTTGCTGCTGAAATGTTCAATTGAATATCTGTACAGAGAAGAAACCAAATTTACTAGCATTGATCCAATAGTCTTACAGGCAAGTACAAAAAAATGTCTTCTCATAGATCATTTGGTAGACAATAGACATCAAGATGTAAACACAAGTTTCTTTCATTGTTGTTGTAATTGTTTATTTTACTGTTATGTCAATGTTTAATGCTTTGCATATAACTGAAATAGTGTAATATAAAACATAAGTAAGCAAAGGCCTTGTTATCTATGGGACCACTCAGACTTTCATCCATTTTTGATGCAAATTGGTCTCTCCAAATGCCTTAGAATCATGAACAGTATCTTTCCTATGTCTCCACCAGGAGCGTGAGTTCCTCAAGAACTATGTCCAGCGCATTGTGGACGTGCGGCCGAACCTGGTGCTGGTGGAAAAGACTGTGTCTCGCATCGCCCAGGATATGCTGCTGGAGCACGGGATCACTCTGGTCATCAACGTGAAACCTGTAAGTTCTTTCACCTCTCTGCGGCATGCTGTATCAAAAGTTACTTTTTAACAATCATTAGACTGTTGAATGTTTCTGTTGAAGTAATTAACAGATCAGGCCACTTGCTCAAGGGTTTATTAATGTCTTCAATGGATAGACACGTTTGTATTTCTCAGTAGCTAAGAAATCTCAGTAGCTAAGAAATGTATTATTCCTCAACTATACAGCAAGTGCTGGACCGAGTGAGCCGCATGACGCAAGGGGACCTGGTCATGTCCATGGACCAGCTGCTGACCAAGCCTCGGCTGGGCACTTGCCTAAAGTTTTACATGCACTCCTTCCAGCTGGCCAACAGTACGTCTGCTCCCCTCGCGGGTAACACAGGAATTGGGTTTGCCTGATTCTTTCTGTGTATATTGTATGTTTTCTTTTAAAAGATATCTATAGATAATACTCTACTATAGACTATACTATACTATACTATATCTCTGCATTCTTGTCTTTTTTTAAGGAAAGTATTGTACTTTTCTGTTTCTGTTTCTGATTCTCTGAAAAATATGTTTCTAGTTTGTCAAACTAGTTTGATACCATTGGCTCTAATTTTATACCACAAGGCACACTATATAGACTTTGTGCTTCACCTGATGGATTACATGTCAAATTCGAGGCCCATTCCAGTAATTTAGCACAGTGAAATTACTTAAATAACACGCCCTTCTCCCCCATCCTGTGACAGATGATCAGAAGACCCTGATGTTTTTCGAAGGCTGCCCCCCTCAACTGGGCTGCACTATTAAACTCCGAGGCGCCTCTGAGTACGAGCTGGCACGTGTGAAGGACATCATTCGCCTGATGATCTGTGTGGCCTACCACTCGCAGCTGGAGATCTCCTTCCTCATGGACGAGTTCGCCATGCCTCCCAGCCTCACCAAGAGCACCTCCTTCCCCTGTCTGCTGGAGAGCACCACAGGAGAGGAGGAGGAGGAGGAGGAGGAAGAGGAGGAGGAGGAGGGTCAGAAAGGGATGGTCCAAGGAAACGGATCTGTGGCTGACCAGAGTGACGTCTCCCAGGGCACAGACAGTGACGTGGTGCTTGATGAGTCCAGGAGCTCCCACTCCAGGGTACAGTCCGTGTCCGAGTCGTCGAGCAAGGACCAGGAGAGCCCCAGGGCCGATGTGAACGCCACCGTTGGCTCGGTAGCCGACTGCGAAGGCACCGACTCGGGCTGTAAGACGTCCACTCCGCTGTCCTTCACCTCCTCCAACCCTGCCTCCGTGCCGCCGCCCTACCTGATCTCCGACCTTGAGGAGCTGGCCGACGAGGAGGGGCTGCCGCAAGTGGCCCAAAATGACGCTGGTGGGACGAAGGAAGGCACCCTGGTTCACGCCGATGATAACGATAATGGCACCAGCACTGGCACAGGCGCCTCGGGCTTGGACACGCCACCGACGCGCCTTTTCCGTGACCCCCTGCAGGACGACACGGGGCTGTTTGTCACCGAGCACGTGGCCTCGTCCGACGACCGGCTCAAGTCGATATCGGCGTGCTTCCGGCAGGAGCTGAAGGACATCATCCTGTGCATCTCGCCATTTGTCACCTTCCGCGAGCCCTTTCTGCTCACGGCCCCCGGTCTGCGTTGTCCGAGCCGCGACTACTTCCCCGAGCATGTTTACCTCTCGCCGCTCCTCAACAAGGACTTCAAGGAGCTGGACGGGCGCCGCAAGAGGCAGCTGCTGAAGGACTCCGGCGTGGCGGCGTCGGCAGGATCCGGAACGCCGGGGGCGTCACTGACCAACGGCGTCGGGGGTGGGGGGCCGCGGCCCATCCAGGTGCTGCCCTCACACCCGCTGACCAGCGCGCGCATTGCCGAGCAGGTGAGCTGCAGCCAGGAGCTAGCGCGCATGCTGGCCGACTACCGGGCGCAGGGCGGACGCATCCGCCAGCGGGACGACCCCTTCTCCAACCCCCAGCAGCAGGCCAGGGAGAACCAGAGCGCCAGGGTGCCGGTCAAGGCCGACAGCGAGGAGGAGAAGTCGTCAGGGCAGACAGACATCACCTGGGCCACCAAGGTGAGACATTTTTCAACACGAGGGTCTTAAACTCACACAAACACAGTGGACTTAACAGTGTGTGTGTTAAAGTGTATTTTGCTTGTGTGTGTGTGTGTGTGTGTGGGGGGGGGGGGGGGGGGGGTCACTGCTAATCCAATCAATACACATTTACCTTATAATTTTAGCTTAACTGTCATGAACATGTCATGAACAAAAGTTATATTTCTGTCAGTTGCGCATACTCATATGCATGTGTTCGTGTAGCTGGACTGCCTGAACCCCATCAATCATCAGCGTTTGTGCGTGCTCTTCAGTAGCTCATCAGCGCAGTCGAACAATGCACCCAACCCCTGCGTCAGCCCCTGGTAAACCCCACTCCTATTTGGATCTGTATAGTATAGTGGTATGGTCGAGTAATGTCATAGGATGCCTAACTTTGCCTTGTTGAATTCACATTTCTGATTTATTCTCATAGGATTGTGACAATGGAATTCTATGGAAAGAATGACTTGACTCTTGGTATCTTTTTGGAGAGATACTGTTTTAGGTAAAAATTAACGTCCACAAGTTTTTGTGATGCTATAATGTTGCACTGTACATAAATGAACAACAAATTATTATTATCCATTCTGCTATTATCCTGGTTTCCTCTGACTGAGTATCTCTCTCTCGCTTTATCTCTCTCTGTCTCTGTCTCTGTGTGTCTCTCTCTCTCTCTCTGTGGGACACAGGCCTTCTTACCAGTGCCCTAGTATGTTCTGTGAAACTCCCATGGTACACCATATTCGGCGTTTTGTGCATGGCAACGGGTGTGTCCAGATCGTCCTCAAGGAGCTGGATTCACCTGTGCCAGGCTACCAGCACACCATCCTCAATTACTCCTGGTGCCGCATCTGCAAACAGGTAACAATTACTCCATAGAGATAGACTATGCATAGAGATTAATCTGGCTTTTTGAAGCATAGATTCTCATCTTAGGAGTTGCTTTCTCTCTCTCTCTCTCTCTCTCTCTCTCTCTCTCTGTGCGCATGGTTGGTGTGAGTGGGCGGAGTCAGTGGTGAGTGGATGGTGTTTCGGTCGCTGTACCGCGAACGAGTGTTCTGTTTAAATCTCTATTTCTCACTTTATTTCTTTTTCCTTTCTTTCTATCTATTACTTTCTGCTGGAGTACTAAAGATTTTTGCTTGGTTTAGTTTTCTGGCAATAAACAGGGGGTTTTCCCCTAAAGCGACTGCCTCCAGTCTTGTGCTGGAATCATGGCAGAGATTTTTGGTCAACTAACTCGGCGTCATGCTGTTAAAATAGCATCGGCAGCCAGTGTTGAGGATTGTAGTTTGGCTGCCGGAGAAATTGTTGGTCATGAGAATATCGTATCAGCATCTTGTATGAACAACGCGATTGTGCTTTTCTTAAAATCAATTGAGTTGCCAATCAGCTGACGGAGAATGGTGTGGTGATAGATGGCATTTTTACCTCTGTTGCCCCTCTTTCTACGCCTTCCAAGAAAGTCATTTTGTCTAATGTCCCCCCCATTCATTTCTGATGAGATTCTAGGACAAACACTGTCGCGCTATGGCAAAGTGGTCTCAACAATTAAAAAAATTCCGATTGCGAGTAAATCCCCATTGTTGAAACATATAATGTCCTTTAGGCGTTTCGTGTACATGATCCTTAAGAATAACAATGATGAATTGGACTTGACAATTAATGTGACTGTGGATAACTTTAATTATGCGATTTATGCAAGAACTAGCGTTATGAAATGTTTTGGTTGTGGACAATCGGGGCATCTCGTGCACGCGTGTCCTGATAAAAAGGATGACACGAATAATAGTGGAAACAGTGAAAATAGCAATGAATCTAGGGGTGATGTGGCAGAGGGAACGTCTAAAGAGACCAACAACGAGCCTAATGTTAACTTTGGTGCAACTAATGCTCTGCTAGTGGGCCGGAGAGCCAAACTCCTGATATAACGTTAAATTCAGTCCAAGTGCATGGGGAAAACCATGATGTTAGATCGGCTGATGGGGAGGATCTTTCCGCACTTTTGGGGGAGACTATCACTAATTCTCAGAACTGTCAGGGGAGCAATGATGATGCCATTAATGGGGAGGTTTCCGTCGCTATGGAAGACATGGAAACCTCCGTGTTGGAGGAGGACAATAACGTGTTTAAAGCACCGTCAAATAAAGGAAAAAGAAAGCGTGTTAAAAAGAATAAAGGGGGACGCGCTCATGTAGAATTGACTGATAATGAGAGTGAAAGTGATCTTTCTGACTGTAGTGTAACCTGCAGCTTGCGGCTATCGCACTCGCAATTATAGAGTGGAGGATATAAAGAAATTCCTTAAGGATACAAAACATTCTAGGAAGGTCCGGGTAGACGATTTTTTTCCTGACATTGAACAGTTTATGACCAAATCACGAGCATTTATGCGTGATGATGGCATCACTGATCAAGAGGGATTTCGTCTAAAAAAGATTCTCACAAAGCTCAATGTTCTACTGAATGCCAAAGATGACAAATGTTAAAAACCCTTTCCACTTTGTGTCCTAGGATGGCTGATTGCATAGGTCCATATTTATTTTTTCTTTATAATGATGGGTGAATTTCGTGTTGCTTCTTTAAATGTAAATGGCGCAAGAGAAAAAATGAAGAGGCTCTCTGTTTTTGACAGAATAAGTTTGATATTCTCTTTATGCAAGAAACGCACAGTGATGCGTCTAATGCAGCTGCTTGGGCTCAGAAGTTTGATGGTCTGTCCATACTTAGTCATGGTACTTCTACTAGTGGTGGGGTTGCAGTTCTGTTTTCTAAGTCCTTTATTCCCATCACTTTTGATGTTGAAGTTATAGAGGGAAGACTTTTAAAGGTCAGAGCCCAGTTTGCAAATCGTTTTTTTGTGTTTATTTGCATTTATGCTCCTACACTGGCAACAGACAGAATGCTGTTTTTAAATACTATTGGAAATGTTATAAAAAATTTGCTGTTCAGAGGATATTCTTATCCTTGGAGGAGATTTCAATTGTACTGCACAAAATATTGACAGAAATCATGTTGAGCCGCACATGCCCTCTCGTAGACGGCTTGTAGAGATTATGAAATCCAATGATCTTAGTGATATTTGGAGGAACTTTCATGGTGAACAGAAGCAATATACTTGGGCACACTCATATAATAATTGTTTGTCTCTTGCAAGACTTGACAGGTTTTATGGTTTCAAACATCAGCGTAGTCTATTCAGGAAATGTTCAATAATTCCAGTTGGCTTTTCTGACCATAGTTTGGTTTTCTGTTCTTTATTTCTAGAATTTGTAAAACCAAAAAGTGCCTACTGGCAATGGCCATTTTAGAGAAGTCTTTTTCTGGAAGGAATTTAGAACCACGAAATCCTGTTATAAGTCTTTGCAGCAATGGTGGGATTGTGCCAAGGTACAAATAAAACAACTCTGCCAGGAGTATACAGCCAATGTCACAAGGAACATAACACTCTCAATGAAAAAAATAGAGGAGGAAATAATCGAACTTCAAATTCTGGCAGAACAAACGGGTGATCAGGCACCCACTGAAATTCTTAACTCAAAAAAGAAAACATTGGCTGACTTTTTAGGTTTGAGGGCACAGGGAGCTCTGGTCAGGTCCCGCTTCCAGAGTGTGGAGCTGATGGATGTACCATCAAAATTCTTTTTTAACTTGGAGGTAAAGAATGGCCAGAGGAAGTTCATTCATGCTTTGAGGTCTGAAGATGGGAGAATCCTTTCTAATTCTCCAGAAATACGCAATAGAGCAGTACATTTTTATAAGGAGCTTTATAACAGCGAAAATCCACAAGATCAGGTGACTGACCAGGCTTTTCTTTGTGACCTACCTAAGGTATCTGAAGAGGCAAACACAGCCCTTGGAAGGGTGTTGACCCTAGAGGAGCTGGAGAGAGCCCTACACAGTATGGAGAGTGGCAAAGCACCTGGGGTGGATGGCCTGCCAGTAGACTTGTATAAGTCCTTTTGGCCAGAGTTGGGCACAGATGTGCTTGCTGAGAGACAGCATTACCAGAGGGGCGCTGCCACTGAGCTGCCGTAGAGCAGTGCTCACTTTATTGCCAAAAAAGGGAGACCTGACAGATATAAGGTCCTGGAGGCCGGTGTCAGTCCTCTGCTCTGAATACAAACTGCTGTCTAAAGTTTTAGCAAATAGACTTGGGGAGGTTTTGGAGCAGGTAATCCACCCTGACCAGACCTACTGTGTGCCAGGCAGATTGATTCACAACAATGTTTCCTTCATCAGAGATGTCTTCTATATTGGCAAATACTTCAATCTGGATTTTGGTGTGGTTTCAATTGACCAAGAAAAGGCATTTGATAGGGTTGAGCATAATTATTTGTGGAATACTTTGTCAGCCTTTGGTTTCAGCCCCAATTTTATTCGAATGATCAAAGCATTGTATTGTGACATTGAAAGTATTCTCAAGGTTAATGGTGACTTGTGCGCTCCTTTTAAGGTATACAGAGGTGTCCACCAAGGATGTCCCTTGTCGGGCATGCTGTATAGTCTGGCTATTTAACCTTTCCTTGTAAGGTTGAGGAAGGAGATTGTTGGAGTGAAAATCCCTAACTGTGATGATGTTTTTAAATTGTCAGCTTATGCTGACGATGTGGCTGTCCTTGTTAATGGCCAGAGAGATGTTGACACGCTTTTAAAAATTTAAGGTTGTTTCTTCAACAAAGGTAAATTGGTCAAAAAGCATAGCCTTGTTGGTTGGGAGTTGGGTGATTGGCGAACCTGGTCTGCCTGATGGCTTAGTTTGGAATAGGGGTGGGTTTAAATACCTGGGTGTTTTCTTAGGTGATGATGTTTTTATTCAAAAGAACTTTGATGGGGTAATTGAAAAAGTTAAAGGTCGTCTAGAGAAATGGAAATTTCTTTTCAGTATTACTTCGTACAGGGGGCGTGTTCTCATTATTAACAACCTGGTTGCATCCTCTCTTTGGCATCGGCTGGCTTGTGTGGATCCTCCTTCAAACCTGCTACCGAAGATTCAGTCAGTCCTGGTTGATTTTTTTCTGGGACAATCTACACTGGGTACCTCAGAGTGTTTTATATCTGCCTAAGGAGGATGGTGGACATGGACTTATTCATCTACAGAGTGGAACAGCTGCCTTCCGTCTGCAGTTTGTAAAGCGTCTTCTCACAGGATCACTGGACTCAAGCTGGAAAGCTGCAGCCTGTTGTATTTTACAACTTTTTGAAGGGTTGGGCTTTGATAGGTCTTTGTTCTGGTTTAATCCAAATAGAATGAATCTTAATTTGCTTCCTGCATTTTATAAGAATCTGTTCAAAGTCTGGTCTCTGTTTATAATTCAACGCCCACGACAGACATGCTCATTATTGTGGTTGTTAAAGGAGCCTCTGATTCATGGTTCGGTTCTTGATGTGAGTCAGGATTTGTCCCTGGTACCTACTTCTAAGCTTATCAGTACTGGAGTTACAACCCTTGGGGATCTAGTAGAGTTTGCTGGTCCTGATATCAGTAATAGCCATACTTTAGCTCAACACTTAGGTGTGAAGTCCATTAGGATAGTTGATCAGCTACTTGGGAAATGGCGGTCTCTCCTAACTGGGGAGGAGATGCAATTGCTTGGAGATTATTTTGGGGGGGAGTGTAGTCCTGACTGCCATGACCCCTTTCCCAGACTTACTCTAACTTCCAGATTTAACAGGTTGCACTGGTTGCTACTTACTCCCAGATAGTTTAGTTTTCCTCGGTCCTACAGCTGCAACTAGTAAATCATTGTATAAACTGTGTGTTCTCTCCCTAAATAAAAGGTCTCTGGACAAGAGGGTGGATACACCCTGGCGTGAAGTTTTGCAGGTTGAAAATGATGTCAAACCACAATGGCGAGCGTTGTACAAGTCACCATTAACTAAAAAAGCTGGCGATCTACAATGGCGTATTCTGCATGGTGCAATAGCAGTGAATGCTTTTATTTCTGTTTTAAATCCAATGGTTGGTCAGGGGTGCCCTTTTTGTTCTCTAAGGGAGACCGTATTCCATGCCTTTATGCACTGCCAGAGACTCAGACCTCTTTTTGCTGTATTGATGACACTTTTCCTTAAGTTTGATGAAAGTTTCTCTTTGGAGATTTTCATTTTTGGTTTTAAATATGTACAAGCATCTCTTCAAGTGTCAGCTCCTAAACTTTCTGCTTGGGCAAGCAAAGATGGCGGTATATGTTAGTCGTAAAAGGAAAGTTGAGCAGGATGTAGATGTTGATATCCTAATGGTGTTTTCATAAATCTATGAAGATTCTTGATGTTTTTGAGGAAAAATGGTGCTACAACAGCGTGATGTGTATTGTTGAGAATGATAAGCTACGGATTGCACATTACTTTAATTAACTTTCCTAACTTTTACTTTTTGAGTACAGTGTCAAGTTGATCTTGATGTATTTTTAAGATTGTAATAAAGAGTTTTTGAAAATTCAATTCTCTCTCTCTCTTTATTTCTCTCTTAAAAGGTGACCCCAGTAGTACCCCTGTCCAATGACTCCTGGTCCATGTCTTTTGCAAAATACCTGGAGCTGCGTTTCTACGGACACCAGTACACGCGCCGTGCCAACGCTGAGCCCTGTGGCCACTCCATCCATAAGGACTACCACCAGTACTTCTCCTACAACCAGATGGTGGCCTCCTTCAGGTAAGCCTCCGCCTTGTTTATGCACTCTCTTATGTCTTCTTGTTATGAGCCATCATTAGCTGCTGATACAACTGCAGCTTTTATACACATTTTTACTTGCTTGGCCTATAATGTGAAATGGTAAAATTGGTTAGTTTTGTCTTTAGAGCTAATATATCAAAATCACTTGACTTGACAAAGGCATGTTGGATACAAATATGTTGTTTACCATGCCTGTTTGTATTGAAGCCAAGGGTATTTCCTGATCTCTCTCCCCTTAGCTACATACCAGTGCGCCTTCTGGAGATTTGCCTCCCTCCTCAAAAGATCATCATCAGGAACCAGGGCCCCTCTAAAAATTGCATGCAACAGGACCTCAAGGACTTCTTACTGAAGTGAGACTCTCCAGTAGCTTCTTACATGATTTCAAATGTTTGGGTGGTTCTTCACTCGTGATGCTTTATTTCCCTTTTAGTTACCGTACTTTATTGCTTTTAATGCTATTGTGTTTTTGTGCCACTGTGAGTTTCATTAACTTTTTTCTTCATCCATTTTCTTTATTTGATCTGCCTTTAATATTGTATTTTTTGTCATTTTAGTTGCTAGCTAATAACTATGCTTTAATCCTTTGATTCCTTTTTTCCTTGTGTAGCATATTATAAAGCACTTTTTGTTTCAAAATGTGCATAAACTGAAATGTTTTGACCTTGACTTTTTGTGTTCTCCATCCAGGGTATCTCAAGTGTATCTGGCCATAGATGACCGTCTCACCTCCCTGAAGACGGACACCTTCAGCAAGACCCGAGAGGAGAAGATGGAAGATCTGTTTGCACAGAAAGATGCAAGTATCCACTTCACACCCTGCAAACAGCACGCCGTCAAATCATGCATGGTGAAAACAAATATGGCTGACATTGTTCACTCTGCATTGTGTTTTGATGAAATGAAGACCTTCGGAATGAATACTGGGCATAAAGTTCTCAGATGCTGTGGTGAAGTTCACTCGCAGGCTGGGTATTTTCAGGTTGCCTTCAGATTACACATCATTTCCTGTTACGGGACACATGGTGGTGGTTAGTGAAGTTCCCCTGTCCCCGTTTAAAGTGCTTTGGGTGCCTTGAATAGTCTATACAAATACAAATGTGTTGTTGTGTTGAAAATGACTTAAGGCATAGACATGTCTCCTGCTTTAAGCCCAGTGCATGTGTCTGTAAGCGTCTAAATGTCCCACTGGTGTGTGTGTGTGTAGATGGAGGAGGCAGAGCTGCGCGGTTGGATTGAGAAGCTGCAGGCCCGTCTGCAGGCCACAGCGCTGGAGTCCCCTCACCAGCTGCAGGTCGTGCTCGAGTCCGTGGTGGTCAAGAAGCAGAGCCTCTGTGAGACCCTGCAGTCTTGGAACAGCAGGTGAGTCCCACCATCCCACAGCTGCTCACTGACAAGGATGTGTGTTACAATATATTATAAAGACAACATAGAAATTGCATGATATTGTGTGATATACAAAGTGTTAAGTCTAACTAAAGCTGAATAAATAACTAGGCAAAAACAGTTTTCTAATTTAACACTGTAATCACAAACATTGATGAATCAGCTCGGTACTCCACACGATAGCTGTAATTCAAGCGTGAGAACTTTGCCTTTTGCACTCTTTTTTGCACTCTTTGCACTTTGGCCGGCATTTGAATTGGGGCCCCATATGTTTGTCAGTGTACAGTATAAGGGCCGGTTGATTCTGAATCTATGTGGGCTCTGTTGGGTGTTTGTCAGTGTGTGAGGGCCTGTTGATTCTGAATGTGTGTGGGCTCTGTTGACATGCCGGTAATGTGTAATGTGTTGTGTCTTTTTCAGACTGCAGGACCTGTTCCAGCAGGAGAAGGGGAGGAAACGTCTGTCTGTTCCACCCAGTCCAGGGAGACACAGGCAGACCGAGGACAGCAAGGTCAGGACATGACAGGCCTTAGGGCCCGCAAATGAAGCGCCGTCTGATTTTTTTGGAATGTATATGCCGCTATCACGTCTGGTGTAGCCAGATCCGTTGAGTGGAAGAAGCTATTTGTTGGAGCAGACGTACCGCAGAACGCTTCAGTTACATACCCGGTGTAGCCACTCTGTTACAGCAGTGCTGTGTAGCCACCCTGTTACATTAGTCCTGTGTAGCCACCCTGTTACATTAGTCCTGTGTAGCCACCCTGTAACATTAGTCCTGTGTAGCCTCCCTGTTACATTAGTGCTGTGTTTGGTGTTGTTGGTTCTTAGCCTTTTTTTAATTATGAACTGCAGACATCAACAAATGTTTAACTTTGAGTCACTTCTGATTAGGGTGTTGGGAATGCTTATTGATCATGTCTGTATGTGACCTGGATCTTCTGGTCATGCTGTAGCGGTGGACAGTTTTGGCCATTGTTAACAGTTTACTGTTTCTTTATCCTCAGACGAGCGCACACGAGTCCTCACCCCGAAACCCCTCCCCTATGGTCCAAAATGGAGACAAGGGTGAGGGCATTGGCTGAGCCACTCTAGACCTGTATTCTGGTTGGCCATTGCCCTATGACTGACTGATGGTGTTTTCATCGTTGTCTCTTCCAGAGGATCGTCACCTGAGCACATTGCCCTCGACCTCAGGCTCCATCTCCCTGGCACTGCCGTCTCCTGGAGACACCGGCTCCGAGATCGCCACCATAGGACCCTCCTTTGCTGACCAGGACTCTGTCAGCATCCCAGAAGGTAACCACACGCGCACACACACACACACACACACACACACACACACACACACACACACACACACACACATAGACACACACACAATTTCATGCATATAATACATACATGATGTGCCAAGTTTGTGCTCACCATATCAAGACTTGTATACATATGCCTATTTAATTCCCTGATGCTGAGACATTCTCTTCTTGGTTTTCAGATGTGTTTGACGGACACCTGTTGGGTTCCAATGACAGCCAAGTGAAGGAGAAGTCCACCATGAAAACCATTCTGGCCAACCTGCTACCTGGCAACAGCTACAACCCCATCCCCTTTCCTTTGTGAGCATGAACGCGTCACTCTCACACCAGGTCTACACTGGGCCCACAACTGAAGCGCTCCGTTCGCGATGCGTTAAAATAGTTTTAGGGCCCCAACTGGCTGGGGCACCTGCACCGTACGCCGGCGACCCGGGTTTGATTCCCGCCCCATGGTCCTTTCCGGATCCCACCCCGACTCTCTCTCCCACTCACTTCCTGTCACTCGCCACTGTCCTGTAATTAAAGGCATAAAAAGCCCAAATATATACAATAAAAAATAATATAATATATACAAAAAATATATATATATTTTTAGAAGACTGGTCTATTTTTTTCGAATGTACGCACCGCTATCTATCACGTCTGGTGTAATCAGTTCTATTGAGTATAGCGGAAGGTAATTGTTGCAGCAGACGCTGCGCCAACAGAACGCTTCAGTTACAGTAGGTGCCCGGTGTAGCCTCCTTGTTAGTCATTCAGTCATTCTGCTCTCTTTATAAATAATACAAATTGGACTGCGTTTAAGTTTTTTAAAGTGCTTAGTGGTGACCTTGTGAATGACCTGTGAACCTGTAATGAGCTGACCTCTCCCATGCTTTGGCAGTGACCCAGACAAGCACTACCTGATGTACGAGCATGAGCGCGTCCCCATCGCTGTGTGTGAGCGTGAGCCCAGCTCCATCATCGCCTTCGCCCTCAGGTAACCCTTCCACCCCCTCTTCACGCACCCCCAGACCCAGAGCTCCTTAACCGAGGCTGTCCAGGGCAGCGCTCGCATGTGGTCTCTGACTGACTCTTCTCTCTGGACTCGCCTAGTTGTAAGGAGTACAAGACGGCCCTGGAGGAGCTGGCTAAAACCACAGCAAAGCCAGGCAGTGAGGAAGCCATGCAGACCAGCAGGTACACTTTTGTATTTAGAAACCTTAAGTTTATATAGCTACTATTGTATTATGAGAGGGGCATGTTCATATTGAAATAGTCCTCTTGACATTTACTTATGTAATGGGGTGAATGAGTTCGTAGCATACAAAATATGCTGAAATACTGCAGGGTGAGCTCCTAACTCACAACAGAGTCTCCATGAAAGTGTCCACTGAGGTCAACATGCTGCTTTTTAGACTTAACTACTTCTATGCTTGATCTTTCTTCGTCTGCAGTGTTGGAGAGAGTCGTGCCAAGAGTAGCCCTGCAAAGCCCAACGAGTCCATCTCCTCTCAGATTGGACGCATCACTGTAGACTCAGACCCTTTGAGTGAGTGAACTAACAATACTGGCAGCCATACTTGGTTTCGAAATCTAGAGGTAGAAGGCAGTGGTGCAGCAGTGGAGCCTTTCCTCTCTGTGCCCTCATCTGGAGAACTTCATCTTTTTATAATGCAATGTGTATTGATTTTTCAACTTAGAAATACACAGCATTTGTCAATAACGGTCAAATTTTCAAATTTTCCCAAAATATCTATGATGTAAGACATTTCCTTAATATTTAACTCTGTGTCTCTCTTTCTGTCTCTCTCTTTCTCTCTCTCTCTCTCTCTCTCTCTCTCTCTCTCTCTCTCTCTCTCTCTCTTTGTGGTAACAGAAGAGATAGATGGAGGAGACAAACAGAAGAAGCAAGCGGGCAACCCTCACATTGAGCTTCGTAAGCGCACACACACACACACACACACACACACACACTCACACACACACCCCTCTCCCTCACATGCATAACAGTCCTGATCAATCTCTTTCTCTTAACAGAAGTTTGGGCTTGTGTTCACAGCCGCCCTTGTGAAAGTGCTGTTGTGTGTAAGCTGTGCTCTTTGTCCCATTGGCCAACAGAGTTCTCAGATGCCAACGCCAAGTTCTACTGCCGGATCTACTACGCGGAGGAGTTCCACAAGATGCGGGACGAGATCATGGAGAGCACGGAGGAGGACTTTGTGCGCTCGCTGTCCCACTGCGTCAACTGGCAGGCCCGCGGCGGCAAGTCTGGAGCCGTCTTCTACGCCACAGAAGGTGAGCGACCTCTGGCCTTTGTCTGTCTGATTGGCACACATACTCTACCTGCCTCAGTGCTTCCCATAGACAAATGCATTGTCTGTCACCTTCTGGTGGTGGCAAGTCAGAACCATATTGCTGGTATATGTGCTGATGTTCCATCATGACTCTCTTGTACGCCTGCCCTCCTTTCTCTTTCTAGATGACCGTTTCATTCTGAAACAGATGCCCCGGCTGGAGGTGCAGTCCTTCCTGGACTTTGCTCCTCACTACTTCACCTACATCACGGGCGCTGTGCAGCAGAAGGTTGGGGCGTTTTGCAAGCATTTACAACATCTCAGTAACCATAGATATGACCTTAGTTCCTTATTTATGTAAATAGCCCTATAATGGAAATGTAAATAAAATCAGCAGTGTAGCTGTACTTGCTAGCAAGCATAGTGTGTATATAAGGTCTATTTGGTGCTTGGTACTTTTACGGCGAGAGAAATGTGAACTTACTGCCAATTTCTATGGAGTTGAATGCACATACACATATTAATATCCTCATATAATAATAATAATAATGATATTAATAATATTTTTTATGTACTGTATAGCACTTAACTGTCATTCCTTGCCCCTGTACCCTGTAGCGTCCCACTGCCCTGGCCAAGATCCTGGGTGTGTACCGCATCGGCTACAAGAACTCCCAGAACAACACAGAGAAGAAGCTGGACCTGCTGGTCATGGAGAACCTGTTCTATGGTCGCAAGATGGCGCAGGTGTTCGACCTGAAGGGCTCGCTGCGGAATCGCAACGTCAAGACGGAGCAGGGCAAGGAGAGCTGCGAGGTGCTGCTAGACGAGAACCTGCTCAAGCTGGTACACGACAACCCGCTGTACATCCGCTCGCACTGCAAGGCCATCCTGCGCGCCGCCATTCACAGCGACGCCTACTTTCTGTCCAGCCACCTCATCATCGACTACTCGCTGCTGGTGGGTCGCGACGACACCACCGACCAGCTGGTGGTGGGCATTATCGGTAAGGCACAGTACCTCGCCAGTTAGGATAGGTGCTAATTCAGTAACATTTGTCATTAATTGTTCCTGTGCTCAAAGAAACTGGCATAACTCCATACTTACCTCCAGACCATCAACACATTTCTTCAGGAGTATAGGCTGCCCAATACAGCAGTGTCTCCTTATCTTTTATAGGAGTATTTTAAATATGTATTTAATCCACCTGTCTTGATGAGGAACTAAGCCTGTTGTGTTTTCACTGTTTTATCCTAATATGTCGGCATCTTTTCACTAATGTCCCAGATTATATTCGCACTTTCACCTGGGACAAGAAACTGGAGATGGTGGTCAAGTCCACAGGCATCCTTGGTGGCCAAGGTACTGCATCTACCCTTTACTTTTTGTTGTCCCATTGTTCTACAGTCATACATATTCTACTTTCTACAAGTGACGTTCACCATCTGTGGTTTATAATCTGGCTGACATCACTTTTGTCTTTCAGGTAAAATGCCCACAGTGGTGTCCCCCGAGCTGTACCGCGCCCGCTTCTGTGAGGCCATGGACAAGTACTTCCTCATGGTGCCTGACCACTGGACGGGGCTCGGGGTGAACTGCTGAGACGGAGACCAGGGCTGTGTGAGTGGGGGGTGGGGTGGGCTGCAGAGTGTATAACAGTTACCAACAGCTCATCCCCACCGACCCTGGAGACAGGAGTCCCCTCCCCTCCCGTCTAGTGCACTAGACCTCATGCGACCGCGCTGGACAGACCACGCCCAGCCCCCAGAGTTCAGCTCACAAACTGCCAGTGCCTCAGCCACAGACACTCGATGACGAACGGTGCCACAAATGTATGTGAGTTGGACGGTTTTAGAGGGTGTACGGACGCACACACACGCATACGGATGCGGAGACACCGACATTCGTATTTATAGGATCCTTGTGAGTTCCTCGTCTAGTTGTGTTGTACATTTCAGTCACTTTGATTGTGCCAACACTGATGTTGTTTGGCTCTGTTTGCACTGAAGACAGCTGTTGACACGTTAGGCTGTATGTAGTATTGTGTTTTAAACTAATGATGATAATGAACGCTGTACGTTTTGTCATACATGTAAAGAGATTATGTAATTAAATAATATTAACATAACTTTGACTTTCACCGAGTTTGCTCCTTTTCCCACCTACCTAAGGATGTTTGGTATGAATTATTACATATACGGCACGTAGTTTGAGATCACAATGGTAGACGAGGTTTGTTTCTAAAATCTACTAGTAAACAACAAATCACACAAGAAGCTGTAGGGAAGAGTTCAGACAAAATAAACAAGGGTAATAAATTGCTCTTGCCAATTAAACAACATTCTCTACACAATGATGGTTATTAATCAAATTCACATGATCACATTCAGTCATGCAAGACTGACGGATGTAAAAAATCTTTTAGTTAGAACACCTGCTGAATAGAGTGATCTCAAATTTGCATTATACTGGCAATAGCTATGAAGCTGTATGCAAATCTTCCAACGTTTGACAGGGCTGCTCTTCCTGACGAACCGTTGCCAAAGAGAGCGAGCTTCCCAAGCTGGGAAGACATTCCAGGATCAGCAGTACATCATATTTGGTCACAGACATTTGGTCAAAGACAGACATTTAATTCAATCAAATTTTAATATCATTATATACTTATAAAACACAAACCTCAGCTGACACAGCCCTCAGCATTTTGGTACTGCATCAGGAACTGGCATGAACATCTGGTACACACAAGATTGTCACAAATGGCAAAAAAAAAAAAGCTTTCTCTGGTATAATACTGCTAGTTCCACCCACACTCAGTATCTGCATCACACCACTTAATAAACTCAACATGTCATATTCATCATATTTATCTTATCAAATTTGTAAGAACTTCTGTGCTTTTTGCTATAAAAGAAAGGAAAAGTGGTATTTCAATCTGTGCAAGAGAATGGGGTTTAAGAGTGAAAACACAACATTTTTACACACATATCGCATACACACACACACACATACTCACAAGCACATGGAAAATGACCTAGTTCTGTTAGGTGTATTGCACTCATACACACACACAGTGGCACACACCACTTGACATAGAAAACATGCCGACATAGTAAGGCGAGTTTCAGCTGATTGACTTGACAAACTGAGTGGGCCAATCTTAAATCATGCCAGCTCTCATTTCTCATCTTCACATTGCATTACCAGCACCTCAGTCAGGTAAAGGAAAGATCAAATGTTTTTTTTTCTCTCTTTCCAAGTACATGAACTAAAGTACAAAATTAATATAACAAGGCACTGGACAAGTTTAAGACGTTCCCATTGATGACCAAGGAATGACCAGAATTAAGACAGACACAGGGGACGAGAGGGAGGAGAGCATGATGAGGGAGTAGTTGAGGTCTCGGTCACACGTCCCGTTTTAACCCTTCACCGCCCTCCTCCTCCTCACGCTGGAGAGCCGGCAGTTGTACCATTGTGTAACATTAAGGAATCTGCATTCAAGTTGTCCCTTAGAGTACCTTCACTTCACTTCAAACCAGACTCACAACAGAAGGTCAACCTGCATAATGTGAGCTAGTTGTGTAACTAGTTATAACACTGTCAGTGGACAGAGGAGTTTTTAGCGACTAAGGGTTTCATGAAGCCTCATAAGTCATGTGTCAGACTCTAGGCCCAGACACAGGCAGGACCCATGCCAGCTCCTCAAGAGCCTGGCTGGGGGCATTTGACACTTGATTAAACAAACATACTGTATCTTTTACAGTAGCAGGACCTGTGTCAGATTGGCTTGATAGTTACAAGTATTGCCAGTTTATACAAAAAATCTTTACATTTCATACAAAATGAATTGTCAACATTTTTTTAAGTGCTAAAATACTTGATGTTGAAGTACTTGACGGAGGTCTGGCAGGATAGCAGAGCACATCATGAAATACAGCCCTGGTTCGGGCCCTTGCCTTGTTAATACACAGTCCTAAGGAGGATAGACCTGTCTATGTTCCACTGCATCTCTCAATGGTCCCTGATGAAGACTAAAGGTGAGGATATCTTGAGGCAGACGCTGTCCACTACCCATGAGCTAGTCAGATCAAGCTTTGACACACAGTTGATATTTGCACCATTTTTTTTTTCTTGAAGTGCTAAATAGCTTTTTTTTTTTCCTTCATATTATTTTCATCACCTTGATGTTTCCTTTTTTAATCCATGTGAAAATTATAAGCTTTCGTTACCCTGAGAAAAAAAAACAGGTACAAATTTTGCACAAACACATGGTTTTGCTAGCTCTGGTCCAATGAGTAAAATCTAGTTGATATTGTGCTTTGACAATCCACAAGCTAGAAACATGGCATACCAAACCATGCCCAGTATTTACTGCATGTGGTAATATGTTGGCAAATGTCAATATTTGGTTAAGTTCACTCATTTTTTCTACAATTTTCTTCACAATCTACATATCTCTTCTTCACTCAAAAAATAAAAACATTTAATGTCTTTAAAAAAAAATAGATGTTATCAAAATGGATTGTACCGTGTTCAGTCTTGCCTCAAACAGAAAATAAAACCAAACAAATCATTCTGCACACTTTTAAAATGAATGTAAGAGGCAAGTGACAAAACAACTACACACAGGGGGGGACTACGGTCTGGATTGGTACTTCTTGTTGATATTGTTGTTATGGGTGGGGGGAGTCGAGGGATCTGGAGGTCAAAAGGTTTCCGAGTCGGAGTCGTTCTCCGTCGTGCCCTCGCTGGAGGGTCCGGCAGAGCGGTTGCGTGGGCTGCGGGGCGCCCCCTGGTGGCCGGCTTTGGTGGGCAGCGGCAGCATCCTCAGGAGGGCACCTGGGGAGGGGGCTCCGGAACTGCAAGGGGAGCAGAAAGGCATCATGGAAGCCAGAATGAGAGCCAGGCAGTCGGCTACCTCTCTGCTTGGAGCGCAAGCCAGAGCAGGAGTGAGACCTAGGGGGGCAGAGAGAGACGGAAAGAGAGGGAGAGAGAGAGGAAGGGAGGGACAGAAAGAAAGGAAGGGAAAGAAAGAGAGAAGGTGGAGAGAGAGAGAGAGAAAGAAATAGAAAGAAAGGAAGGGAGAGAGAGAAGGGAAGAAAGAGAGAGGGAGAGATTGATAGAAAGACAGGAAGAGAGCGAGAGAGAGAAGGAAAAGCCCAAGGCAGGGAGCAAAAGGAAAGCCAGAAACCAAAAGGGGGAAGAGGAGAGGGAGAGGGGGAGGCACGGAGACAAAGGACAGTGCGGGGGGTGGGGGTGAAGGGGAGGAGAAGGCAGCATTCCATTAGTACACAGGCCGACGCGACGAGACAGCAGCAAAAAGAAAACAAACAAAACAACAAACAGCTGTGAAGGATGCAACACACAACACACAGGCCTGGCCTTCAGCAGCGCCAACACACTGACTGAAAAATGTTTGATTCTTTTTTCTTTTTTTTTTTTTACATTTTTCAATTTCTTTCTCTGTCAAGTCAGGTTTTGAGAAATGAGAAATGGGAGAGGGGGGATAGGAGGAGAGGGCAACAGCAATGCACTTGGACGTCTGGAAAACCTCGAGGCAGCCAGACAAGCATGCAGCTAGAGGGGTCAAGAGTTCACACTCTCAGATGCCCACTGGCAGCCAGGGGCAGGGCAGAGGAGCGGGAGGCTGTCAGCCAGCCAGCCAGCGGGACGTACCGTTCTCATCCAGAACCTCCACACTAGCCCCCCGGGACAGCAGCGCCTGAACCACCTGCTTCAGACCACTACGCGCAGCCTGGTGGAGAGGCCTACGACAGGACAGGAAGGGAGAGAGTGGTGCTTTAGGAATCACTTCATTTGAACATGTATACGTCTACATTTTGCATTTTGCAAGAAACATTAAGAGAACATTGATATTACTGGGTTATAAAACAGAGAGAGAGGATAGAGAGAGGAATTCTTTAAAATAAACAGCAAAATAATTCAACCCATAAATGCATGGCAGCTATGTCTTTTTATGAGAGCTTGAGTGAGTCATTCCAAACAGTGAAAGAGTGATTGACAGCTGAGACAGCACGTACGTCTGTAGGGCAGTATTAGTGGAACTGATGAGGGAGGGTTCTGTCAGCTTCTCCAGTATAAATAGTGCACAGTCCTCCCTTCCCTGAAACACAAGCACTTCATTAGAAACAACACATCACATTCAACACTGCATTCAACACTCACATTTCCATGTAATTTTATAGGAACTGGTTTTTATCCATATTATACTGAACAGAAAAACTATTGAAAATATATACTGTTGGGGATTAACACCTATGACATTTGGTGCTATTTGGGGAAGCTAAACCCATTGATTTGTGGAAAAACACACAAATGCACAGTTCACATATTACAGTTTTTAAAAAAAGTCTGTGGTAATTCAAGGCTGCCCCCCTTACCAATCCTCACAGTGCAGGAGGACACTCACCTTACTGCAGGCCAGGTGGAGTGCTGTGTTCCCACTCTGGTCAGTCAGGCTGAGGTCGGCCTTCACGCTAGTGAGCAGAGCCTCTGCAGGACAAAAACAAGAAATCAACTGTTAGACTCAAAGTATGGGGATCAAGCAATGATGGTATAATCTATATAAGGTATAATAAAATGGCAGATAAGATGTTACAAATGAATAGACACACCATACTTAGCTTTCATTTTATAGGGGACTTCATGAAGGAGTCACAGCACAAAGACTGTTCTAACTGTTGGGAAACCTTGTCCTTACTAATGCTAGTAAAGTTCCAGTCGCTTAGTATGGACCAAATGGTGATGCCATCCTGTACCAGGCTTACAGCCTCTAGGATTGGTTTAAATTAATATTTACAGAGTAAAGGTTGTGTGTGTGTGTGTGTGTGTGTGTGTGTGTGTGTGTGTGTGTGTGTGTGTGTGTGTGTGAGAGAGAGAGAGTAACTGAGGGGAGTGATACAGTACCTACGGCACCAACCCTGCCCCTCTCCGCTGCCATCATCAGAGCGCTGAGTCCTGATTGGTCCACGGCGTCCACAGGAGCATCATGGGCCAGGAGCAGCTGGACACAGTCAACATGCCCCGCAAACGCGGCAGCATGGAGAGGAGTCCTGAGGGAAACAGAGAGATGGAGGTCTGATTCCGTGCTCCGTCAGGTAACCACACTACCTGTAAATCATTATATTGGATAAAGGTCATGGTTATGGCACACGTACCGGCCCTTGGCGTCCAGACAGCTGACGATGTCAGAGCCTAGAGCCTCCAGGAGCAGAGTAGCACATGGCTCATGGTCATTTAGCCTGAGAGAGTGAGAGGACAGAGCAAACTTTGAACACTCGGAAAACAATAGGATGGTCTTTAAACAGAGAGATAGATGGTAGAGGGAAGATAGATAGATAGATAGATAGATAGATAGATAGATAGATAGATAGATAGAGATAGAGATACAGACAACACACACACATTCAATAACAGCAGAAAAGGTAATTAAAGTATATAATATAAAAACACAACTAAGCAATAAGGACAGTAGAAGATAAAGAATATACTAAATATACTAAAATACAAAATATACTAACTAACACTTAATCTAAATCCATTCTAAAAAACAGTAACCACATAGTGGTGATTAATCAATCAAGAGGCACTTGCAATGACTGAGGCAGGGACTGAGCCTGTGATTCTCTGTGCATAGTAAGGTAAGGTAAGGTAAGGTAAGGTAAGGTGTTCTGTGTGAGTGAGTGCAATGGTGATAGTGGTCATGGTGATAGTGCAAATGAGTAAGTCCAACAGTGCAACAATGCAGAAATGGTACAAGGTAAAGAGACACAAACAATGGGATGTTCCACAGGTAGAAGGTGTAGAACGTTGAGAGAGAGGGGGGCGGGAGTAAGGGATTATTTGGAGAGGGACCAAGAGATGAGGTGAGGAGCATGGCACCTGCAGAGACGCTGGGGGAGAGGGGGGTGGGGGGGGGGGGGTGCGTACTCACACAGCACAGTGGAGAGGAGTGAAGGGGTTCCCATCGAAACTCCGGAAGCCTTTCTGCTCCAGCAGCACCTCCACACAGCTTTCATGGCCTGAGACACAATACACATCAGAGGAGCAGAGAGAGAGAGAGAGAGAGAGAGAGAGAGATGGGAACAGGGATAGAGATAATGTTGGGTTAGCAATGTTGTTCCATAGATCTTCATCCACGTTCATTGGCCTCCTGTTGTCCCAATGCACTGTCCCAACACTTTATGAACTTCTACAAATCTTAAAAATGCATTTTGTTGAATTTACTTAGATCTGCGGACTGGCAGTGAGATGCAATGCATGTTGACATTTACAATTGATTACACGGAATCCAACACTAAGGCTCACCATTGTAGCAGGCCCAGTGCAGGGGTGTGTATCCATGGTGATCGCGGAAAGCGGAGGGTTGGGGGAGGGGCGGCTCGCCACAGGCGATGCTGAGCAGCTCACTCAGCCAGGAGGCGTGACCTCGCGCCGCCGCCAGGTGCAACGCCGTGCGGCCTCGAGAGTCGCCCAGCAGCACCGACGCCTCCTGCTCCAGCAGACACTGGACACACTCCTCCTGACCGCTCAGCAACTGGACAGGAGAGGGAGGGGGAGAGAAGAGTGGACGAAGAGAACAAATGAGCCATGTGGGAGGGAGGAGGAGAGACCGACGGAGAGAGAGAAAATCAAAAGGATATCATTGAGGGCGGGAAAGAGAGAAAGACAGAAAGGAGGAAAAAAAGAGAGGAAGGTTGAAATGAGAGAGGGAGAGAGCAAACAGAGTTCAATTACTTGTCAGTTCCTCCCTCTGGCAAGCACTCCATCAAGCACTCAGACAGCAATAATGTTGGGGGGGAAAAGACATACAGAGAGAGAGAGAGAGAGAGAGAGAGAGAGATGTGAGAGGTGAAGGAGTGGACTCACCCCCAGGTGGAGAGCAGTGAGGCCCTGGTTGTCGGCTAGGTCCACTCCTGCCTCCCGCTCCAGCAGCAGAGACACGGCGTCAACATGTCCCCCCGCCACAGCCAGCATCAGGGGGGTCCTGCACACACACACAATATTATTAATATATCTGAACCATTGATAGAAAGAACGACGATACTGAACCACTGCAAAACGAATAATTTTAAAGCATGACATGACCACGGTAAAAGCAGTGTTGAATGAGCATTAACATAATTATGGCCTACCTAAATGTTTCAGGTATTTCAGTATTTCAGACCAACTACGTATTATTTTAATGAATTTAAAACTTGTTCAGGCCTAAAATCCATATGATCAAATTTGAGACTTTAAAAAAAACAAAACCCTGTATAATAGTGGGTGGAGTGCACTTACTGTCCCTGAGAGTCGGTCGCATCCACCAGGTCTGCGTTATCAGAGTCCTCCAGCAGGAGGCGCACACAGGATGTGTGTCCGTTCATCACTGCAACACCACACAGGAAACAACGGCCAAAAAATAACACGATTGTAAAAAACGTAAAGAATTATTTCCTGGCAAAACAGCATTCTAATATAATTCCTTTGTTTCATGCAGAAACAAACTGATCCATTCATGTGTCACACACCATATCAGCCCCTAAGGAAGGACTTGTTTACAGAAGCTAACGAATCAGTAATGGCATGCTGCTGGTCAGCTGATGTTAGCCTTGTTAAGTTGTCTGTCGCCAGTTACAAGCTGAGCGTGGCTTTCCACTTAGTTCCATGACTCACATGCCAACATGATGCTGAAAAATGAAGCAGTTTACTGCCATGGGACAGTGGGCAGGAGGAGCCCATACAAACAAACATACCAGCATGTGTAGCTCAGACAGAGACTGCACCTCCTGACACCTCCTATTACACATGAGGACATTTTTGCAGTCTTGTCTTAATCCATGTAGCCTACTGGAAAGCGGTCCTTCATTCTGTTACTGTATGAGGACATTTTTGCAGGTTACATTAACTTTCATTTTTAATTTTTGTCTTCCAATACATGCTGCACCTAATAGAGTTGTACAGCTGTATATCTCTGGGTAACCAGACCCATGACTAGGCGAGTAGGCGCTACTGTGGTCACCTGCAGTATATGGGCGTGTAGTTGCAGGGAATGACTAAGTGCTTCTGTGGTCACCTGCTAGGTGTATATGGGCATGCGGCGCTAGTGTGTGGTCACCTGCTAGGTGTATATGGGCGTGCAGCGCTAGTGTGTGGTCACCTGCTAGGTGTATATGGGCGTGCAGCGCTAGTGTGTGGTCACCTGCTAGGTGTATATGGGCGTGCATCGCTAGTGTGTGGTCACCTGCTAGGTGTATATGGGCGTGCATCGCTAGTGTGTGGTCACCTGCTAGGTGTATGGGCATGCGGCCGCGGGGTGTGTCCGTGCTTCGGGGCGAGGCCCCGTGGCTGAGCAGAGTGAGGGCGCAGTCAGTGTGGCCCCGCAGGGCTGCCAGGGCCAGTGGCGTCCGGCCCAGCTCGTTCCTCTGGTCCACCTCGCTAGGACGCTCCAACAGCACCTCCAGAGCCTGCGCATGGCCGTGATATGCCTACATAGACATTTCAATTATTTGTTTTGATTGACAGATAGGGTGCATATCATCAATAAACAGTATGAACAGTGATTTTGTAGCTATAATAACCTCTTTTTTTCAATGGAAAATATGATGCCCACACATGAGTGCATACAAATACAGTAAACAGGCAAAAGGCATGCAAATACAATAGAGGTTCATTAAACCGGAAGTTTAAACCTATAAGTAAGAGGCTGTAAGATAACTCTGAGATCAAAAAAAATATGAAGGTAGACAAAATAATTGCTTGCAGAATGGCAAATAATGCTACTTAATGTGCATAATACATTCATTATACCATTGATTGATAGATCTTTGTGTTTGCCTAGAGTAAACTAGGCAAAGGAAATATCAATGAGCACTCACGGCCAGGTGTAGGGGACTCCGTGATGCTGAGGCGTCTGTGTCTTCCTCATGGTTCTCATCACGGTCCAGAAGCTACCGATGCACAGAGAACAGTTATGGACTGTCTTACTTTATGACATAGTTACCACACATAACTACACCACAGGCTGTTTTTGTATATGAAATAGTTTAAACACATGATGTTTTGGGTGGAAAAGACTTTAACTGTCTTAAAATAGACTGAAGACATCTTTTGGACAACAGACTTTTATCCCTTTTTGCTTGTATAAATGAGAGCAACATCAGAGGATGCAGTGCAATAACAGCAAGCTTTTTGGCACTGCTTTTTAGGCAAGTTCTTTTTAGAATAAAAATCAAACTAACTAAATCAACTAACTAACTAATCAAACTAACTTTGGTGAGTCGTGCAGTTATTTTGATTCATTTTCTTACAAGAATAAAGAATGATGCCAGTTTTGACCAGTAGATGGAGCACCATTACAAACAGGTACAGATCACAACATTTTTCAACTGTAGCAATTTTGTTAATAGTGTAATTAGTGTTAATGGCTACATTTATACATTTATATATTTATGACCCATTTCCACTTTTTTTCTCAAATGGCACAGATTGAATAAATGTCATCGCAGTGGCAATAAAACATATATTCCCACATTCCCACTTGTATGTGTTTGTGTGCAGTTTCTCACCAACTTCAGACAGTTTCTGTGGCCATAGGCTGCAGCATAGTGGACTGGACTGTAGCCCTGTTTGTCCTTCAGGGACGCCGTAGCCCCACTCTGCAACAGGAACTCTAGGCACCTAGGCAACCACACACACAGCTAATTATAGTTTCCTATCTCAAATAGGCGCCTCGGTGTGTATACCACACCATTGTGTGCATGTGTGTGTGTGTGTGCATGTGTGTGTGTGTGTGTGTGTGTGTGTGTGTGTGTGTGCGTGCGCGTGTGCTTGTGTGTGTCCGTGTGTGTGCATGTGTGCGTGTGTGCGTGTGTGTGTGTGTGTGTGTGTGCATGCGTGAGTGTGCATAAACACTAAACATAAGCACACAAGGCAGATGCAAATCTATCTACTGGTGGATAGCACTGAGTTGGTCTAATTGCATTCAAACTACTTGTTATGTAACTAGCAGATAGCAGGAACTATTTCTCTGAGTCTGAGGGACCAGATACACTATACTGACATGCGAGAAAGAGAGAAGGACGATGATAAATAAGTCTACTCCCTTCTTTATAGAGATGAAAGAAGAGAAGAGAAGAGAAGAGAAGAGAAAAAGGAAAGAAGAAAAGTTAAGAAGCCAAGAAAGGAGAAGTGAAGAGAGGACAAGAGATGTTGAACTCACAGTGCAGCCTCTTTCTCCTTTTCCGCTTGGACCCCGTCACTCTCTGGTTCTAACACGACACGGCGCCTGCAGACAGGGTCAGAGTCAAGAACACATTTACACACATAAAAGACATAAAAACTTTATAAGCCAACCCATTAAAGCTGATACATGCACCTATGTGTCCATAGTTACAGTCTTTCCAGAAATAGAGATGTGCTGTCTTTATAGGGACACACATTACAGTCCTTATACAGACATATTAAAGATTAGCTCAATATCTATGTATATGTATTAGCTCAATATCTGTATATGTATTAGCTCAATATCTATGCGTAAATGGAAACACGGGCAAAAATGCACATTTACAGTGGAGAGACATGAAGAAAGACACAATAGCTAAGTATACAATATATTTTTGAAGACACACAATGTGCATTATTGAACTTTTGAATTTGTAGCATTTCACTTAACAGGTATTATGATTTTTTAAATATTTTTTTTTATAAAAAGTGCAGTGCTGCTGCTACATCTTCCAGATGAGTTTAATGCAAACTGGTGTGCACTGGTAATTAATTATTTACTACAAAGTACTAACAGGGAGAGATTCAATGTCTCTTGTGAATAGCACACAAGTCTGAATTTAATTGGATAGCCAATCAATTCTGACATTTCTAAACTAAAAACTAATATATTGAGTTTCATAAAGCCCTGATTAATTAGGCCTTCAACCCTTAGTTCTGCCGGTCATGTGGCCCAACAGCTGTCTCTGTTTAAAAATAAAAGCACTGCTGTATCCCTCCACACAGAATTTTAAAAATAGCTTTAAGTTGCCGTGGCAACAGCAGGTTAGGCAGGCCCTCTACTGGTTTAGAGTGTCTCTTGTTATGGAGAGAGAGAGCGTGTGTGTGTGTGTGTGTGTGTGTGTGTGTGCGCGCACGTGTGTGTGTGTGTGTGTGTGTGTGTGTGTGTGTGTGTGTGTGTGTGTGTGTGTGTGTGTGTGCGTGCGTGCATGCATGTGTGTGTGTGCGTGTGTAGGAACCACATATACCTGCTCTTGTTGTGGGTTCTTGTTGTAGGTTGGACCAAAACACTGTGACCAGCCATACATCTAGATGATGTTTACATGTAAATAAAAAAGGCCAACCCATTAAAGCTGACCCATTCACTTCTGTGTTGGTAGTTATAGCTGACCCTGTCACCTGTGTTTTGGTAGCTATGGCTGACCTGTTTATGTGTGTTGGTAGTTACAGTCATAGAGAGTCACAGATTGAGAGATGTGCTGGCCTTACAGGGCACACATTACAGTCCTCATAAACCAAGGTGTGTTTGAGAAAGACATGGCATTCAGAGTGGGCCATACAGTTAATGCATAAGAACAGCCCTTTGGACACAAAGGTCAAAGATCATCTGTCTGGATTACCTCCTGTCAAGGTCAGAGGCAGCAGCGTAATGCAGAGGAGAGCGCCCCCACTGGTCAGTGGCATTGATGCAGGTGCCACACGACACCAGTGTTTCCAGGCACTGGAAGTGACGATTGGCAGCTGCGTAGTGGAGAGGGGTCCTGAAGAAACAAGCACACGCATATGGTCGACACGAACACACACACATGAACATCAAAGCTACACTGAGATGTTTCAAGTGTAGAGTTTTTGAATATTGAATCCACGAATTTGTCTTTTCTCTGATCACTCGCACACTCACTCATAAAAAAGCAGGACATACGGAAATAGCACAGCCAAATGAGGACCAGAGTTTCTGTTTTCTGTGGGCATTGATGTTCCCTATGCACAAAATTCAATTCCCCTTGTGCTTTTAGTCATAGCATGCACGGCACCTGCCTACATATCACCATGCCCACCTGCACATACATACAGAAACTATACTCACTAATACACACAGACACACACACATACACAAGCGCACGCGCGCACGCACGAACACACACACACACGCATGTCCACTAACCTGCCACAGTTATCTCGCCGGTTGTGATCAGCACTGCTACTGAGGAGCAACTTCACACACTCTACATTACTAAGAGAGAGAGAGGGGGGGGGGGGGGTTAAGGGGAGCAGAGAGGAATAGACAGGGTTGAAAATAAAACATGTACTCTAAACATGTCAACTAAGGCAGACCATCAAAATAGTACAGACACACTGACACATACACTCTATAACTATCTATCTATCTCTTGCACACACACACACTCTCTCTCTCTCTCTCTCTCTCTCTCTCTCTTCTCTCTCTCTCTCTCTCTCTCTCTCTCTCTCTCTCTCTCTCTCTCTCTCTCTCTCTCTCTCTCTCTCTCTCTCTCTCTCTCTCTCTCTCTCTCTCTCTCTCTCTCTCTCTCTCTCTCTCTCTCTCTCTGACTGACAGACACACACACACACACACACTCTCTCTCTCTCTCTCTCTTTCTCTCTGACTGACACACACACACACACACAGTAATCCTCACCCCCCAGCAGCCGCTGCGTGCAGACAGGTCCTCCCCAGGCTGTCGGGGGTGTCTATCTGGAAGCCTGCAGACAGGACCGAGTCATTACTGAGGGGGCACATTATGCTATACCTCCGCCCTGAGGGACAGAGGGAGGGATGGAGGGAGGGCATGGAGGAGAGAAGAGGATAGTGCACAGCCAGACCAAGAGGAAAAGGAGGACACAGGACACGCGACAAAGGGAGGGAAAGAGAGAGGGAGGGAGGGAGGGAAAGAGGGACAAAGAGAGTTGGAAAGAGAGAGACGGGTGTTAGTGCAGAAGGGGAAAAGTTCAACAGAGAACAGGAACAGACACAGGCATGTACAAGGTGCTGCAGGCAAGACGATGTGCTAAACCTCATCACAACAGACGCACAAGGACAAGTATTCTCTCTACCTACAGACACAATCACAGCCTAAACTGCTGGTGATACAGGGGGTGTACACAGACAAGGCAGTTGTTGTACATAGATGAAGACAAAGACCAAATGGTTGCCCCGGACCCACAGAAATATATGCAAAGACGTTTCCATCACAGGGTCTAACGTTTATATTTGTTCAGGTTTATGCAGTACTGGTAGTCTCAGTAATGCTGCCATATCAACACAAGAAATAAACATTAGAACTGTTATCTCCGTTATTAAGAAATGCTTCAGATTAGCCTACAACACAAACCCTGTGGCTTATTTCAGCTCTATGTGAAAATCAGCCCCTCCCCTTTGATCTACCGATAGCCAACAGAGACTTCAGAAGAAATTCCTTGGCAGTTTTCACAGCTGTATGACCCCACTGACCCCTGGTACCTGAGGAGAGAAGCTTCCGGCAGCAGTCAGCGTGGGCGTTTAGTGCCGCCAGGTGTAAGGGGAACATCCCATGCACCCCTCGCCTAAACAGGAACAGAAACAGGAATCTGTTTTTAAAAAGACTCATCCACTGGGAGTTCCTTAAAACCCCGAGGGTGACAGTGCTGCTGCAACACTGATGCAACGGTGATCAAAATGAAAATAGCTGTCTTACAGTTAAAAGTCAGATCTATTAAAAACAGCACAGATTAGTGGGGAAAAGTTGCATACTCATAAATGGTATGTCAACAGATCTATAAACACACTAATGGCAAGACAATACAATTATACATTGATCTCTCTCTCTCTCTCTCTCTCTCTCTCTCTCTCTCTCTCTCTCTCTCACACACACACACACACACACACACACACACCTGGTGATGTCAGCTCCACTGGTGATGAGTGTGTTGATGAGGAGTTCATGGCCGTAGCGGGCAGCAATGTGCAGAGGAGTATTTCCATCCTTGTCCATACAGTCTATCTCTCCGCCTGATATCACACATCAGCTCGATATCAAACAATGGACATATATATATAATATATAATATATACTCATTCATTCACTTCACATTAACTATGTGCAAGATTCAAGTACACATCACAATATATGTTTACATTCTATAACATAACTATAACATACTATCATATAGTTATGATCATGACCTTGTGATGCATTTCCTACATCAACTATCACAGACAGAGCATGTGCACTGTGCATTGCACGTTAAACACACACATATCTCACCATTCTGGATGAGAGTCTGGGAGCGTGTGAAACGCCCGTGAACAGCAGTCATGTGGAGAGGACTCTTCCCATCACGACTCTGAGAGAAGACACAATTACACCGAGGCCACCCAAGAGAAATATGAGTGAACACAACAGCAAAAACCTCACAGCATGACGGCCAAGGAGGGAAGAGAAGAATGGGACTCGGCAAGAGGAGAATTTGGCAAAGAGAAGTTGACTGCAAGGTCACCAAATAAGGACAATACCCAGTACCCAGACAAGCATGGAGACACAGCAGGAGTTCACACCAACCCCGTGTCCAGAACATCTACTCGTCCACTACATAGTGCACTGCATGGCCAATAACTATAGGGTGGTTATGCACCGTTGAGTGCATGAGTATGAGTATCCTATATGTGGTGAATGTGTGGATGTCCTTAACAAAGTCCAAGACAAGTCTCCATAGGTGTCCTGAGACAGCTCACACATACAGGCATCCCACCCAGGGGTCAAGCTGTACGTATTAACAACACGGCACACTCACTGGCATCCCAGGGGTCAAAATGTACTTATTAACGACACAGTGGACACACAGGTATCCCACTCACCTGTACATTGACATCAGCTCCGTTGTTGACCAGGAACTCCAGGCAGAGGGCGCCGTGCGTGGAGGCGGCAGCGAAGTGCAGCGGTGTGAAGCCCTTGTTGTTGGGCTGGCTCACGTTGGCGCCGTAGTCGATGAGCTCGCTCACCACCGCGTCCTGCCCGTTGAAGCAGGCCACGTGCAGCGCCGTGTTGCCGAACGCGTTTGCCTCGTCAATCTGCGTGTCGTCCATGGTCGCGGGAAGAGGGGCGTTCAGCAGGGGCAAAGGAGAAGTTATAAGGTAAAGGCTTAGCAGTCAAGATTTTGCATGTGCTGTATGTATACACAAATAGCATATATACTGTGACTGTATACAGATGTATGTGTGTGCGTGGAAAAACCTGTATATGTGAATGCATCTCTACATGTTGTATGCAGATGTCTATTTTGAGATGTCAGGTGTTTAACCCATGTGTTGTATGTGTGTAATATATGTGTTCCCACAGCTCCTTCAGCTACCTCCACGGCCAGGTTGAGCAGGTGCTTGACCACGGCGATCTGACCGTTGGAGGCTGCAGCGTGGAGGGGGGTGTAGCCTCGCTTGTCCTTACAGCTTATCTCCGCCCCCTGGCTCACTAGCAGACATACCACATCCAGGTGACCTGTTTCAGCCAAGCACGATCAGTCACCATCATGACCAAGCACCAGGGATGTCAATACTCAAGACTTCTGTTCTATTAGACTCTCGGTAACTCGCTTTGTTTTGAGGCAACTGTATCTGTTTGCACTTAGCCAAAAATAACATAAAAAATAATTTGCTATGAATTAATATGCTATAAAAACTATTATGCTTAATACAGATTCTATTGTTGCCATCTATATCCAACAAAGTAAAACAATGCAATACAGTAATACACTAGGAACTAATTTGGTACAGGTATTGGCCATTTAATTCAACTGGAAACTGAATTTGATCCTTAGAGTGCTAATCAAAACAAATATCTTCTCCTTTCTCTCAGCCACTTACCCATGTATGCAGCCCAGTGAAGTGCACGGCCATCTTTCTTATCAAAGGCATTTATGTTGGCCCCTTTAGCTAGCAGCAGGCTTACCATCTAAGACAGAAATATGGGAAAATGAGTGTGGCAAAAAGAAATGGTGACAGAGAGGAGAGAGAGAGGGAGAAAGAAAGCAGGAAAAGAAAAAAGAAAAAGAGAGAGAAGAGAGAGAGAGAGAGAGAGAGAAAGAGAGAGAGAGTGAAAGAAAGCTTAAAAGGGAGTGAGAGGGGCTGATGGACCAGGCACAGCAGGCGAACAGTTGTGAGTCAGAATGCGTCATGTTCTGCCTGTTTCTTAAGAGTATGTGTGTGTGTGTGTGTGTGTGTGTGTGTGTGTGTGTGACAGAGATTATCTATTTGAGAATGCGTGGGAGTCTGTGTGGGCATAAGTGAATGTGCATAGGTGTATTTACTTGTGTGTATGTTTTTATGCATACGTGGGCGAGTCCCAGTTTTTTTTACTACAACACTGCTCTGAATCCACTGAGAGATGACAAAGCATCGGCCTACATGAATCCGAAAGATTTAGTCCACTACAAAAAAAACACATCACCCAAGGGAGTGTCTTTCCATATAAAGAGGTTAAATGTACATTCCACAAACCACCAACGCTCATATGAGTTAAAATGAGTCTCCAGACCAGGATAGAAAAGTGACTCAGCTGAATCTGTGCTGACCTTCATCAAATACACCCGTTAGAGAACAAAATCCGATAACAAATCCTGGTCCTCTGACGCAAATCAAAGCAAACTAATCCCTCAACAGCAGATAAATTAATGTCAAACGATGGAACTGCTTGCTGAGAACATGCAACCAAAGATGTAATTCATTGAAATGCAACTTTCTTAAAGTCCCAAATATGTGTTCTATGAGTGTCACATCACAGAAAAAAGGTGTCTTGAACCACCAAGACAAATCTGAATGAATGACACCATAGCCAAGTATACTAAATTAGGTTTCAAAATCATGTAAAAATGGGCAATATATTCTTATCTCCAATGTGTGGACAGGTCGGCTGACTGTGCTGAAGCTGTACCCAATCTGTTGCCCTTCTCCATTGTCCTACCACACGTTGCATTCTCTAAACCAGCTGATTCTAATTAGCACAACTCTTCAGCCAAATAGATGAGCTAATTAGAGACCACACCTGTGTTAAGGCAAACTCCCACTGGCAGCGTCTGACTCGCGTCAAGTGGCGCCAAACTTAAGAACTCCATTATTTTTACCGGAGCAAAGCAAGGTGTTTCCAAACAAACCCACAATTTTGGTTTACACGATCTTTTAAATTCTGGCATCCAGGGAAGATAGATTTAGAATACGAAGGTATGGCAGACACTCCAGACAGAGAAACACCCGACACAAACCTTCCCTGTCTGTCCACAGAGGTCGAAAACTCATACCACATATTTGCTCCAACCATTCACTAAACCAGCTGATCCTAATTAGCACAACCATTCAGCCAGTAAGTCAGCGAATCAGTGACATCACCAGTATTAAGTACATAGGCAGAGGAATACATGACAGGACCCAACAAGCCACCAAACCGTCATAACCACATGTGAATGAAAAGGCCTGTGTTGCTCTCCACAGACTACTGTCCAGTGGAAGTGTCATGAACTAAATAAACACATGCGTCTACTGCAGAGCATTACTACTATTACTGCTGCAGCGCTACCTCGGTGTGGCCGTTGAGAGCGGCGTGGTGCAGGGCGGTGCGACCCCCGCGGTCCGACACGTTGACGCTGCTCAGCAGCGGGATGATGACCTCAGCGCAGCGGAGCGCTTTGTTGGCGGCGGCGACGTGCAGCGGTGTCTGCCAGTTCTTGTCGCGGGCATTCACGTCAGCAGAGTGGCGGATCAGGACCCGCACAGCCTCCTGAGGGGACAGAGAGAAGCACACAGGCTGGGCATCATGAACACCTCTACACATGTGTAATGTGTGCAACTACCACACAAGACGTGTTCTACCAACACCAAAATATACACATATTATTCATCTAATGTATCCTTTACATTATGTGAGCATTGATGTGAACAAGTAGCCCTCTACTTGAATTTTTCAGTATCAAACACACCAAATTATATTGACCATGATTCCATTTGTACAAGCAATAAAAGGGGGAAATATCCAAGGGGGTGAATATTTTTTTATAGCCACAGTACTACACAAAACATGTTCTACCAACGCCAAAATGTACAAAAGTGCTAGACATATTACTCATGTAATGTATCCCTCACATCATGTGAGCAAATAGCCTTCTACTTGAATTATAAAGTATAATACATTATATCATAGCATACAGCCATACACACAATGATATGTATATAAAGATATCAAAACACAGAGAAGGACGTGTGGCTCAAAGTTACATTTCAAACATTGTTATCATCTTATGTTTGCTGCTGAGATAACCTGATTCAAATCTTCCGGTACGCAGAGACAGCACCTTGAGACCTGCCTACCATGTACTGAACAGTGGAGACCATGAGGGGGAGACCACCCCCATCCCGTTCACTCCCAAAATAAAACTGCTATGTGAAAGACAAAATAGTTTACTTGTCTAAAGTAACAAAGTTCCACAGAAGCGTCTTTGAATGAAGAAAGTAATTATGGTGTATCTTCAGTGGAGTTACTGTAATGCAAAACTTGTTTTTTTTTTATCGTTCTCTTTCTGTTTCTGCAGTGTAGGCCTACATGTTACATGTTACAGGTTACACCTACTTCCCAAATCACAAATACCGGTATGCTCAATTTCAAAGAGAACTCTTAATCGGTTCACTGTCTCATTTTTACTCTCCTGTGTTTCTCTAGTTCATGTGAATGAAAAGGGATCTTTGTATTGGTGTGGTTCTCAGCAGAGCTACTCATGGTGCTTGAGCAGCTAAGTTCCTCTCCAGCTTTGGTTTCAGAGTGAGTAACACACTTCCTCCACTTGTGCAAAAGTATAAGAGTGTGCTTGTGAGTGTCTTTCTCTCTCTGTGAGTGTGTGTGTGTGTGTGTGTGTGTGTGTGTGTGTGTGTGTGTGTGTGTGTGCCTCTGTGTGCATGTATGTGTGTGAGATTTTGAAACCAACCTCACTACGGGATGCCACAGCCCTGTGGAGAGGAGTGAGCCACATGTTGTCTTTGGCATTGACCCGTGCTCCTGGGATGGAGAGAAAGACAGACAGAGAGAGAGAGAGAGAGACAGACAGACACACAGAAAGAGAGAGAGAGAGAGACCACTTTGAATAAGCTGTGTGAAAGGGCAGATAGCAGTGCCTCCACGGAAATTACAATAAGCCCCTACGAGCACATGCATGCATTGCTTTTAACAGACACACTCATTTTCAGCCGACCACAAACTCGTGTTCAAGACTTAATCCTGAACTTTGAACAATGCTAGTGTCTATAAGCTACAGACAGTATACAGGGATAGCCTCTTATAGTAACCAGCTCCTACTGACACAGCTGCGCTGGGCTGCTGGCTGAAGCCGCAGTACTTTATTCCATTAGAGCAGAGACCAGGAGGCTTTTAAACGGGCAAAACAGGTTCTCACCAGACAGGATGAGCAATTCTGTGATCTCTGCATCACCGACGAAAGCCGCAGCATGGAGCGGCGTTCGCTTCTCTGTGTCCTGCGAGAGAGGAAGCATGAGGGGTAGAGAGAGACAGAGACAGAGACAGAGAGTGATAGATAGATAAGGACAAGGACATTGACAGCAATGGCAGTTTCCATTGAGATCAGACAATAGGGCCTAAAGGTTTGTTACCACGTAATAATTTATCACTCTACACAGAACACAATGTGCTGACCATTCCTCTATCAGAGAGAAAGAGAACGTCAGTCAGACGTCAGATAAACAAAACAAAAAACTACAAAGAGATACACAACTGGGCCTCTGGCATACAGTAGATGGCTCTAGCTGATAGTGAACGTGTCCTAGTTGTGTCTGCGGACCCTGAAATCCCAGACCTGACCGACCACCAGCATTCTCAACACTGAGGGCTCCTATCATAAAACAACTCAGGGGATGGACGATGAGACAATTCTCCCCAAAGACAGGCAACCCCTGCTAGACAAAATATTCCATTCAGAAATAACACAAACAAAACCACAACTCAAACTAGCCTTGCATTCCTCATTTTTTCATATAGAACTAAGCCTCTTGTTAACCCACTGACTATACTTTTTTCTCTGCCATCGGGGTCCCTTCAGCGACACGACAGGAACTGATGTGTCAGGATAAGATAAGGTGAAGGCTATAAAAAGCAGGGCTCACCAGAACATTGATGTCCTCAGACTTGTAGATGAGCATGCGAATCTCCTCAGGGTCTCCATTGAAGATGGCCTGGACAAGAGGAGGCTGTGGACAGAGAGACACACGGAGGAACGTCAGCTTTTTTTGATTGCCATTTTTATTTTTATTTCATATACATGTTATCATAGATAAGTTCAGGGGATAAGGGCAGAGGTTACATTTTGATCACTTTTGTATGATTTGTATGAGCGTTTTGTCCAGTGTGCAGTAACTGTTAACAAGATGCTGCTTTTTACATTACATAGAAATACACCATAATATTTTTACTCTACACGGTTTTTACAAAATTACTTAAAGCATGTGGCATGTGAATATGAACCATTAATTCTCACATAATGTTTAATTCCTTAATTTCAGAAATAATGTGGCTTTCAACCAAACACTGTTTTTTCTTTGACAACCAAAACATGGAAAAAGGCATGGTGTGTTGTTTTCAAGCAAGTTGCTTATCTTGCCCCATCAAAACATAGCTTTCCTGTCTCGTAAACGTCTCCTCAAAACCAGAGACATACCACCATGAGGGTGGAGATTATCAATATTTTTCATCTACATATTGTCATCATCTTCTTGGCCTTCAGAGAAACCAGGACAGTAAAGCCGTGTTGTAGGCAGTGCCAAACAGGAAGTCATGAAGCACATACTGCAAACGCTACAACAGAGCCAGACTGGGTGTACTGCTAAACATCCAAAATGTACATTTTCAGTCTAACTTCATGACTTGGAAAAAGATGACAGGAACTCGGTCACAAAGAACAGTTTAAACAGGAACTACCAAGAACCACATGTTAGCGTAAGTGTGTGCTCACTGCTCCTTTTGTACAGGGCTTGTGTAATGATATTTATCTCCCTGAAAGCTATTCAATATCCAGCTTCCATTGAAGTAAAAGAGCGCAAAAGGTAGACCATCACACCTACTTTAGGGGCCTACAGCTCCCATAGCAACTCCCTACACACAAGCAAAAACACAATCTTAGAAGGACACACACACGCACACACACACATACACACGCACACGCACGCACACACACACACACACACACACACACACACACACACACATACACACATACACACTTCCTGTTACTTTCTTTTGCATTTTCGGAGATGACAAAGAGGAAGCTTGGCGCATTTTCACTTCCGCTTAGCATGAGATGCACACATTCAGGCCAAACGCCACCCACCTCATGAGACCAGAGATGATGACAAATGAACATGGGGCAGAGGCCTGTTCACGAGGGCCCATCTACTGGTTTCCACTGAGGGGGAGAGAAGTGGAGAGAAATGGGGGAAGAGAAGTGGCACCTCTAGACACGCATGTAAGGATGAGGCTCATCTCACCAGGCCCATCTACTGGTTTCCTCTAAGGGGGAGAAAAGTGGAGAGAAAAGTGGCTACCGGTAGACACGCATGTAAAGATGAGGCTCATCTCACTGCACCATCATTAGCGGCACAAACATATTCATTTCCGCCATGAAACGTGAGGATTGATTTTGGTGTGATGATGCAGCTCTGGCACTCAGGAGGATGGGGCCCTTTTTATAGTTGATCACGGGTGAGATTCAAAAAGGTAAAACTATATATAAGGTCCGCAGGTTAGCATCATATCTGAATCACCCGAAGGGTCGGACCTCCGTTTGACAAACCTCCGCATATACTGCGGAGGTCATGTCTGAAAGTGGCTATTGATTCTTATGGGTAAAACTAGACAGTGGTGTACTGGGAGAAGTTGTGGAGACTTCAGCTGACGCACAGCGTGCCAATCTCCCATCAGCTCCCAGACTCTCTCACTGCTTCGCCACTCACGCCTTCACTAGCTCTCTTTTGTCTCCTTTTCAACACACACACACACACACACACGCACACACACACACACACACACACACACACAAACACACACATGCATAGACACTCTGTCACACACACACACACACACCATTACAAGAGATCAGAACAGCTGGTTGTGGCCAACCGTGACAACACTGGTGTCGGTATAATAGAGCTGGAGACATGGGGGGGGGGGGGGGGGGGGGGGGGGGGTTTGGGGAGCTGGAGCTTGAAGGCTCTGTGCAGCCCATCACAAATGAGGACATTCCCCAGCCCTGCAGAAGACCTCCTTGGCAAAATCCAAAATCTCAAACACTGAGCTCATTGTTGCCTCAAAGAAAGAAAAAAAAAACAGCCCTCTCTCTCTGCCACCCCTGGGGGGCCAATGGACGTGCAGCAGAACTTTCCTTTCGGCCAATGAGCAGGGGGAGGCTTTTCTCCTCTTTAAACAATTAGGGCACTACAGACCCTGCCCCCCCTGTGTCATCTCCTCACAGTTGGGTACTCAGGAACCAATTGAAGGCCCCCTTCCCTCTCTCTCTCTCTCTCTCTCTCTCTCTCATCATGGAAGCACTCACTCGCTCGCTCAGGCCTAGCGGCACAGAAATGAGAAGCTGCTGATGGTGCCCACTATAAATGAATTGCAGATTAAAATCTGACTGCGCGTGACTGTGTTTACCCTCAACTTCTCCTGCACCTTGGACAGAGTCAGGGAGGAAGAGCGAGAGATAGGCCGTTTTTGTGGTTTTGTGAATGTGTGTGTGTGTGTGTGTATAAGAATGTGTGTGTGTGTGTGTAAGAATGTGTGTGTGTGTGTGTGTGTGTGTGTGTGTGTGTGTGTGTGTGTGTGTGTGTGTAAGAATGTGTGTCTGTGTGTGGATTGTTGTGTGGAGCTGATATCAGTACAAAAACATCAAGCAAAAACAACTAAGAATAAAACAGGAAGTATGCATACATTATGTCTATACTTACACAGAGCTCTCTCTTTCGACCTCTCGCTCTCTCTCCCTCTCTCTCTCTCTCTCTCTCTCTCTCTCTCTCTCTCACTCTCTCCCTCAACTTTGTGAACTCAAGAGGTCCAGTGGGATCAGAGGAAGATGGGGGATGTCAGATTGAACAACTTCCTGTCTTTTTTTCTCTCTGGGAACCAGCAGACTACAGACTGGACACATAATGATCACAAACAGCACGGCCATCTAGACACACTAGCTGCATTCCTCTGTGCATATACAAAGTATAAACAATATGCAAAAAGAATCCATGTTGAACTGAGTGGAGAAATAGCTAATTCACATACAGGTTTATTAGCTGGATAAAATGACTACTGACATCATGCTGACTCAAATATGATGATGATACCCCATTTGAGTAACCACTGTGACAGATAATTCTCAAGTAGGCTACATCACTTGCAGTTTCTGGGAAGGTTGCTATGTGAGCTGTGAATGTTTCTGTCCGTATAGGGTGCTCTGCCTTTAGGGTGGAGATTAGAATCTTATCGAGTCAAATCTTTCAGCTGTCTTTTTAAAGTGCTGGTTCGGAGTAATTTCACCCTAGGGTCCTTTGCACCATGACCCCGAGCCAAACACCCTCCCAGAACCTGTTTTCCCTTGGTCGAGTAGCCCTGTCAGAAACCAACTTTTATCTCGTAAATTACCCCACTAATAATGCCCTGAATGGTACGAAACGTCTACAGTATGTTCTTTACTCATAAAACGAGGCATTGAAAAGTTTGTAAGTACACCAGGAGTTTATTTAAATAACACTTGCCTGATGGATGCTATTATCTGCTACTCAACGTTACTTCTGTGATTTGGGAAAAGCCCGTAAAAGTCCTGGCAGGAAGCATGCATAAGGATGTAGATCCAGGAATGCACTAATATTTTGTTCGTAGTACCAGTTTGCAACAATTATTAGTTAACACTAAGTTGTAAACACTTCGGAAAAAATATATTAAAAACTGGATATACCAAAAAAACGTTGATGTACTTCCTGCCAGGACTTTTACGGGCTTTTCCCAAATCACGAAAGTAACGTCTACGCAGCAGTAGTAGCAAATAGTAGCATCCATCAGGCAAGTGTTATTTAAATAAACTCCTGGTGTACCTACAAACTTTTCAATGCGTCGTTGTATGAGTAAAGAACATACTGTAGAAGTTTCGTAACATTCAGGGCATTATTAGTGGGGTAATTTACGAGATACAAGTTGGTTCCATTATGCCTGCAGAAACTCATTAGTTTCTGACAGCGCTACTCGACCAGGGTTCGACCAGAGAATGTCTAATAAGGGAGATGGGCTCTGGTTCGACCAAGGGAAAACAGGTTCTGGGAGGGTGTTTGGCTCGGGGTCATGGTGCAAAGGACCCTAGGGTGAAATTACTCCGAACCATCGCTTTGAGTTGTGTGCTATTTCTGCTGTTCCGTGACTGGCTGTCACAAATGACAGCTAACCAAGCTAAATTCCATATCCTCCTCGTAGTCAGACTCAAATACAGGTTGTGTGAATATTCTGATGACATAGCACAGCAACATAATTCACACATTTTCCTTATGCTATTTCCCAATCTGTAAAGTTCTGTTTAGAATATTTTAGTCACGTCAATTGTGCAATGGTTTATTTGGTATGCCTAAACATTAGCCTATCCTTGAGGCGGCAATGACTAACCTTATTGGCTTGGAAAGTTAAATGGAAAAAGAGACCAAATTTACATAGGCTATAGCCTGCATAAGGAGTAGACATAGTCTAAGTAGGCCATCTGTTCGTGATTCAAGCATCCCGTGCCTTTAAGTCTGCATATTTACCAAACCCAGTCGAACAGGCTACAAACATTTCACTACATTTTGCATAGCCTAAAAAACTTAAAGGCTACGCAGTGCAGACAAAAAACACTAAGTTTATGGCACAACGTTAACGTTAGCCATGGGCTAGGTTTATGGAAGAAGCGGAGGAAATCCCAGCGAATATGTCGTCATCGTTTAAAAAACTGCTGTGCAATTCCAGAGATTAAACAACACATGCACTACATAATTCGTTTAGTTCTATATGGCGTTGTACATGAAGTCGTGTCGTTGAAGGCTTTTGTTGTGCAGTCCCCTGATATGCTTTGAGATGCCCTGCATACCTCGAGTGGTGATGATGCGCAGCTACCCACGGCACCAGGAAATTTGCTCTTAGGTCTGGGCAGCTATTTATTGTGCAATAAATTATTTAGCAAACGTTACTTTGGGGAGAAGCAAGCCCTCATATAGGCTATTGTGTTTTCTAGACATAACCTACATAAACGCGCAACGGACACACAGTCAACATATCAGGCAGAATGGGGTGATACAAGAGAAATAAAACGAAAAAATACCTGATCAACGAGTTTAAGAACAGCCATATCTTGGTCAGCTGAAACGAAACATCCAAACTCCCGCTAGAATGACCAGATTGTATTAGGTTGGTGTGGCCTAAAGGCTACACGAGCTAGGTTTCCGGAACTGCAACAAAATATGGACTACCCTCTACCAGCTGTGAGAGGTGCCTCTGCGATGCGATCTTGGTATCAACAATGAATTTCCCAGTTGCAATGCAAGTCTTCTGGGCCCCGGCTATATCACAGCCATGGCCGGCTCCACCGACGCTATCTGCGGCCAGTGAGGCTCGTAGCAGCTGCTGCCCCGCCGAGTGGAGAGGAAACGGGCGACGGTGCTAGCAGCGAAAGCATTCATAAACAAAACGCATTTACAGCAGCTGGCGGCCAGCTCCGTTACATCAACGCACTCGCTTCGTGCCTCGCTACACCGTCCCTTTCCTATGTGTGTGCTCGTTCGCAACCACAGGAAGTAAGTTCTCTTTTCCCTCCCTCTAGCCTGACACAGGGCTGAGCTGTCATCGGCCCCGATGAGGCCAGCTACCAGCAAGCTCTCGCATCATTGCAACACTGATGCCCTCACGTGTTTTAAATACTGTAGGGTTGTTATAATCCGCTGTAATTTCATAAGGCTGTATCCTTTCAGTCATACGTCCATGAATGCTGGGAAGTGTAACCTGGTCAAAAAAGGAAAATATGCGTTGCACATAGTATTACTAGTTTTGTATGGCCTTGTTCATGTGTTTTGGTAGGACTTCACCTTGTTTTGAACATCTTGACATCTTGCAATGTTTGTAATAACAATACAGAGGTGTTATGTTTGACCTTCCCCAGGCGCGCGCACACACACGACACGCACTATGCACATTTATATTGTCACACATTATGCAAGTGCACACACACACACACACACTGCAGGTGTATGACTTAGTCACATGACAAGAAAAGCTTAAGAAAATGCATTCCAGAGGTGTTTCTCATACAGAAAACAGGAAGGAATGGTGCTCCTTGCCAAATGTTTGGCTATGCTGGTGGTTGCCTCTATCAAAAACAAAGTGAACCATTGTATATATCTTGTAACCAGGAAGGCTTGCATGTAACTAATGTGTAATACACATGTGTGACTCTAAATAGGTTAGGTTTAACTCATCTCTCTGATTTATTTCATGCAGGTCTACACATTGAAAAATAGCCTATAGTTTCAGGCCACAGTCTCAGCAGTGTTAAACCAAAATTATCATTAGACTGATACATATACAAACTAACGGATAATGACGATAATACTACTGATACACACAGCAATCCAACACACAACACAACACACCCCTTACAACAAAATATCTGCAGTTATGTGACAAAAAACCTGCAATTTGTATTAAGTACAAAGCAGTTTCACCATGTAGTTGTCGCCATGCAATTTCTCATGTCCAAAATACTGCATTACTACATGTGCAAAGAATTTATCAAAAACTGCTGTTTTGACACTCTTGACACGTTGCAGTTTTTTTGTTTTGTAAGGGACAACAGTCCACAAATCCTCAGTATGTATGTGTGGTCGACAACGATGCTGCTGGTTAAAGTTAAGTTTTTTCTGATAAATTGGCATATGCTTTGCATAGCCTACCATGGTACTATGGCTTGTGGATCGGTTTAAGTATCGCTCAGTCACCAACCTTGTTCTGCTTCAAGTCCAAATCTTATAGGCAGCTTATTACATTTTCTATGGGTCTGAGGCAGGGATTGCCAGGCACGTGAAAGCTTCAGAAAAGCTCACCTAACCAGTGACCACACATCTTACACTTAATGGACAGAGCCGTGTTTAATGTAGTGTGCCAGCTTCCTTCCACCCTAGCGCTAATCTAGCGGGCCTCTGAGCTAACACTGCCCCTGGCTCCAGTCAAAACACATTCCATCCCTGTAACCGTGGTGAGAGGCACATGCTCCCAGTGGCAAACCCCCACCCCCAACCATCCTAATACAAATACATACTCATTTCTTCTTTCTGCTGCCCCCCTTCCTTTTGGTCAGTGTGTTCCTCCTGATGTTAAATAGGATTGGCCACTGTGTGGGAAATGCCCTAGCTATAGCTTTAGAGATTTAACACCTCTCCTGTGTAAATCTGAAAAATGGGGAAACCTCAGTTGCTTATATTTTCCCTTTACAGTTGACTTAAAATACATATGGGTACCAATTGATTGTATATACAGAAATAACAGGTGGTGTTCTGTTCACCTTGCATTGATGGTGATCTAGCCCAATGCAATGATCTACACTGCAATACCTCGGTTTATTTGTGTAAATCTATTAAAAATAATTCAAATAAGATATCCAGGGATATCCATGTGATGCATCTAAAACTGAAGACCATTCACATTCAATAAAATTGTCTGTATTTAATAGGTAACCGCACATGAGACATTGAATCTCTACCCAATTTGAATGGAACTGCCCTACTGGTGGAAAGCCAAACCTCAGAAGTCAGTCATGCCAAACTAGAACAACTGGATATAGCAATTCAAACACTGACAACGTAGAAATAATGCTTGGAATAATAACCCTGAAACTACCTCAAAATAAACACCTACTGGGTGCACCCAAATCAATGAAGGTTACATTGTTACACACAGGATATGAACAGCTCAGATCATTTCACCCACTACAAGCGAACTTGTTTTGCAGCCATCGATCAGGTTACAACCAGACAGACACCCCACTGGCTTTGAGAGTTTTATACACAAATGTTTATTCGCTCAAATTAAACAGCATTTCAATAAGAACAGGTGGGTGATTGATGAAGATTGAGGGGCATTTCCTAAGGGTCATAATACACAGAAACCATGACATAAGTAATAGAATGCTTACCAGGCCTTGCTGCCAGCTTTTTTTTGTTTTACTTCTTGCAATGTTGCTACTTGCCTTCTACTGCAAATCCTCATTGAAAACATTTTTCCAAACACAAAACATCTACAAGCTCGTTATTAAAAATCAATCTACTGCTACAGTGGCCGTAGCTTGTTGGTCGCACACAAACAGAGAACTATAATAGCAATAATAATAATAATAATAAAAAAAATGAAGCAGGTCCTTGAAACCAGGAAGGATGGACAAAAAGGACAGGAAAGAGAGAGAACGAGTGCACATTCAGGTTTGGTATGATCACAGGAAATACTCCAACTCAAATCGAACAAAAGGGTTCTTCTCGTCGTTGTAGACCAGTGGGTAGTGAGCGATGAGAGCGTCTTGGGAACCGATGTAGATGGAATTGTAGATCTTCCAGTACACGTCTCGCACCTTTCGGGCCGGGTGGAACAGACCCTGTTGAGAGACAAACATGAAATTAGCACTGAAACAAAACCAAGGGTCCCCCATAACCATCCCAACCCAGAAGATCAGATCAGGGTTATCACTCTTAAGACTCATACTTGATTTAGTTTAAGACTAACTATTCCAAGTGAGCCAACCAAAAGATCTAAAGCTGCTGACGGCATAGGGAGGATTGACTGGTGTCAATTGAGGATTTGTGTGTGTGTGTGTGTGTGTGTGTGTGTGGTGACGTCTTACCTGTAGGCAGTACTGAAGCATGCGGCAGGGTCCGATGGCTACTCGCAGGCCCTCCAGTGCGCCCATCACTGCCTGGATGACGTGAGGCGACGTCTCAAACACGTTGGGCCACACGTAGTTGAGCAGGTGGTTGAGCGAGTCCTCACAGCCGAAGCCGTACACGCCCAGGGACATGTGCTGCACCACAGCACTTGCCGTTTGCCTGTGGACCAGGTCTCTGCACAAGGGACACAAGAGAGCGGTCAGTGAAGGAAGAAAGGATTGCCCACCGTACAAGGGCAAAATTTAACACATGCCGTCATCATTTACACTACAGTGTACATTTTAAACATCATTCATGCACAAAGTCACTTAACTCACTGATTTTGTGATACATCATATAATCACACGATACATCAATCGGGGAGGCATTTCCCGATAAGATAAGTAATGTTTCTTACAAGTACTAACAAGTTGCTGTCTTCAAAAGTGAACATTCATGCTCAAATGTTAACACTTTTATCATAGTTACATTTTCTGATTTTTTTTTTACTCTTCCGTGAGTGGTTATTCTGTAAACCCATACGTTACAATCAGAGGCGGGTCTCCTCACCTGTCCATCAGCGCGTCTTCAAGGAGAGGCGTGACGGCGTAGATGTAGTCCTTGCCCATCTCGCCGATGTACTCAAAGAGGAAGGAGAGCGACTTGAGCACGCCGTTCTGCACGTTGAGCTCTGGCACCCGGTACTCGTTCATCAGCGCCGGGAGCACGGTGAAGGGGGAACACGTCTCGGCCACGATGGCAATGGCAACCGTCGTGCACACGCGGTTCTGACGCTCCTGCACCTTCAGGTTGTTAAGCAGTGTGGCCAATACGTCATGAGGACTAAGGAAGGGAAAGAGAGCATGCAACATTTTTATTAGTTGATCATATGGCTGTGGTAAGTGACCAATAAAACTCCACTTGCCCCTTCAACTCTGATGGATTCAATAGTGTCCATCTTATTACTATTACATAAAGACTGACATAGACGACTGAAGCTATGATCTTTATCCATTTTATTACGATCACATAAAGACTGACATAGTCAGGGCTTAAAGCAAAGAAAATTCTAAGCCTGACGTTCTCAAACATTTTTGAAGACGTCATAGTCCTGTAGGCATATTGACTATTTTCAAATCTTCACATTCAGGCACAGTGACTGAACACTTTAAGCCCTGCATATTGACGACTGAAGCCATGATCTTTATCCATCTACCTAGTGTTGGTTGCTATGGTGTCTATCCAGTACCCTTGTATGTCAAGGTCTAGGACTAGGACTAGATTTGCCAAAACGAAACCCAAACTTACCCGATAGCTTTGGCAATGTAGCCGAAGGTGTTGACAGCAGCTCTGCGGATGGCCTTCTTATGGGCTTTCAGGAGCTCCAGCAGCTCGAAGCAGATGCGCATCCACTCGCGGGCAGAGACATATTCAGCTCCCCTGTAACATGAGACCAGCACTTAAGCCTTGGAATTCACTATGGAAAATCTGCCATATTTCACTGGATAAACACAGTGGGTAGACACTTGTGCTCGTGATTCACGGCAAGCTGTAATACACAGATAGCTATGGATACATTAGGCATTTCCTATGAGAATTAATGAGGTTGTTTTTAAACCATAATTTTCAGTAACCCTTCATAAAAAGGGAGAGTTGCGATTGCTCATAGGGCTGGACGGCACTGACCTGTCAGCAATTCTGCCCACCAGGTCAATACAGTTCTCCTGCACCTTCTCATGTCTGTTCTTCAGAATTGGAGTCAAACGCGGAAGCAAATCTTTGATGGGTGGCGTCATCTTATGCATACCTGCAGAGTTAAAGTAAAATCAAATTAATATGTGGCTTAACTGCCGTCACCTGATTACCATATACTAACAAGCCAAAGAAGAATTTGGATGTTTGGGGGAATTACTGACCGATGACGTTAACAATGGCCTTCAGTGCTCCAAGGATGCTGCCCAGGACCTCTGGGTACTCCTCTCCCAGGTACTCATACAGCACCACACCCAAATGACCCATCAGCTTCTCCTACAATGGGAAACAAGGTTACAAATATTAGCAAGGACAGGAAAGGCTGCACAAGTGTGCCACTAATGCATGTGTCTAAAGGTGTGCATCTTTTAAATGTCCTTTTCCCAGTGTGCGCGCATGTGCGTCCCCTTCCACTCACCTCCTGACATGTCTTCATCACCACGGCGGTACGCGAGATGAGGTCGGCGGCCTGCTGACGGACTTTGGCAGACTTGTTGTTGAGACGCCAGAGGACGGTACCGCAGATCTGAGGCAGGTAGGGCTTCACACGCTTGCCTAGAGCGTTGACCACAGTACCAAAACCATTCAGCATTACAGAGTCCTGGAGAAGACAAACACAAGTTACTGATGTGAGAACGAAATGGCATCAGCTTCAAATTCCTCAATTCACCTCACCATTTTTGAATCTGTCTCATACTAAAAGAGCTATATCTAAAAGCCAAAACTTCTAGGTCAACATGTACCTTTAATATAACTAATGCCCTCCTTACACTGAGAGACCTGGAAATGATTTTTGAAAGACTACAGACTAGTCCAGGGGGTCAAAAGCGTGCAGATTAGCTTCGGCATGTTGGCATATGCCAAGTATGGCGCCGTATGGAGTATTTGGAACCAGCTCCGTGCACGAAAGTCTGTGTTGGGCACAAGGTCTCATGCGCGTACATGTTGGTGTGCGGGTACCTATCCGGCGGCTACAGCCAAACAGGCGACTCCACGCGCGTTGCCAAGCAACTTTTTCTTCTTCTTGTTAGGTGGCAAGCAAGGTATGTGCATTACTGACACCCTCTGAACTGGAGGACGACTTTTTACAGAATATCCAATAAAAATCGACATTGGTCCATGCATCATTTTCAGCTTTGGAACTTGGCGCATGGTCAGAGCTGACTGGCGCTGGATCCGAGCCCCAATGTTCAATATGGTGTTGACTATGAATTGGCCGGATTTACTAGCCTAGCCTCCGCCATTCATTTGTATGGAGGACGGGACTCAATCACACTCTCCAGTTATATATAATACCTCCATGGAGTCAGACTATGATTATGCAACATCTAGGGATCTTGCAGGATCTCTGATTACAAGAGTGCAACTAGATTCCTTTAAATTATTTCCCATCGTGCACTATAACAGGAACTCAAACGATAGCCTGCTCATATCAAAGTCATATTTTCGTGTTTCAGCAGCACTGTTTCATGCGTGACATCCCTAACCGATATACAGTTGTTCCGTCACATGGAATAGCCGACTAATAATTTATAAGAAACAAAATAACAAATAATCATATAGGCTACAGCTGTCGCCTACTTTGCCTCTTCCTCTTTGGTGTTGCAGAGAGTTCACTATTGTTTTTTATATTGTTCATGTCAACATTTGATTTGGACTACAAGTCATAACGCCAAAACTAGAAAAAGACCGACTCCGACTGACTTAAAACCGCTAAGGTTGGCACCTTACACTAAACGATCTAGTTGCAGGAAGCGCACCGCAAGTCCCGTACAACTTCCATGATTTCTGTCCGACTTTGGAAATGTAAATCACCGACTGTGTAATTGCACGAAAATCGTACAATGTTAGGCCGGCATTAGTAACATCAAACAGTTTGCATGTCGGAGGACATCCCCACAAGCCATATCCTTCTACCCACTATTTAAATCCCTTAAGCCCATGCGAGTGGCTCCTCACCTCCGTGGTCTGCTCCTGGAAGGCGTACAGGATGCCGTCAATCAGCTGCTCCTCCAGCTTGTGGTCGATGTCGGCGGCGCCCAGATTGCCCATGATCTTCTCGATGGTCTCCATCACCATCTTTCTGTACTGCTCAGCCTCGTCCTTCAGGTCGTCCACGATGCGAGAGATGATTTCTGCCGCTCCCACCTTATTGGCCAGCTCTACTGTGGTGTCTACCAGCTGTGGAATGAGACAGGATTTTTAGTGATATATAGCGTTACACTTTAAGTAGGGGTGCACTATAACACAAGATGGTATCTAAACAAACTGATACACGTCATGTCAGATACATGTATACCATATCTAAAAAGCTTTAACTATTTTTAATAAATTAATTAATCTGGGTTCGTAGGCTCTACCTGTCTGTAATTGCGTCTGTCCAGGGCCATTCTGTGCTGCCAGAAGTGCTTGAAGAACGGGGGAAGGATCTCGGTCTTAATGTAGTTGGCCTCAACACCATCTGTGCCACAGCACTGCTTCACCACCTATGAAACACACAAGAACAGAAACGTATTAAACCATGTACATTTTCAACTGTACCGTGCAAGGTTTAGATGAACTTGTGGGCCATATCAACTTTTATATCATCCAAGCCTGTGCACAGAATTGAACATGGCTGTACATATGCTGCAGCGACTGTGCTATGCTAGTGGAGTGCGCTGATCACATGTGGCACAGCGAGGCTCACCTTGAGCACAATCTTCTTCATTTCCTCATCGGGAGACTGGAACTCTCGGATAAGGATAAGCATCACTTCCCTGGTGTAGTAGTTGGCGTACTCTGCGTCCATGAGCGGGATCAGATAACCGATGGCCTTCAGGAAGGCAGCCAGACCCTGGGAGAAAAGACCAACAAAGCTTTAGCCCTCCTGACTCAAATGAAGACAGTGCCGCTTTAAACAAATAATAAAATAAAAGCCTCATAATGCTGAAAGGGATCCAGACTCACCTTTCCTCTGTGTTGCCTGATACCCTTCCACAGGGGCTTCAGCACGGAGTCGAAGGACTCGATACCGTATGGGGTGGCAGCTTCGGCCAGAGCAGCAATAGCCAGGGCACTAATGGTGCGCACCTTCTGCTGCTCGTCCACCAGACCTGAACACACAACAACAAGGAAGGCCGCTTAGATGCACATTTCTGATGTACGACTTAGAGAGCGTGCAGCATTGAATATACAGAATTATCAAAGCAAACAATGGGATGAAGGACAGAAAAGCTAGAACTAGACTGACCATGTTCAATGATCTCCACCAAGCTGCGCAAGTGGGGCAGGATGGCACAGCCCATGAGGATGGCGATCTGCTGGACGATCTTGATACCAGTGTGGCGAGCCTGCCAGGACTTCTTGCTCTTGCACACGGCCTTGAGGAAGGGCAGCAGGGAGGGGATGCCCAGGGCGGACGCCACCACGGCAAAGGCACGGGCTGTGGTGTTTCTCACATACTCGTCCATGTTGTCAATGTCGGGCCTCATGGTGGAGATCATGGTGGCCAAACCAGCGGCCTGGGGAAAACCACCAAACATGCATCTTTTAAACAAGCCGAGGCAAGAACTCATATAAAATGCTTAGGTCAATTTCACAGGGCATCACTTCAGATGCAAGTTAATTAATCTATGATGAAATGTGTCAACGTAGGAACTAGCAGGGTCTTACCTTGGCTAAATTAGAGATAATCTCTCTGCCTTCCACTCTGGCGTAGTAATCTTCATCAATCAGCAGGGGCTCGATAACCACCAGGATCTGTTCAACAGAGGGGACCACATTTAATCAGCAAACTAAGTATTTCTCATGGTCACCTACTCCTCAATAAGCAACAAGGGCAGAAGGTGTGAACATTAAAATGATATTGAATTATCCCAAACCTTGAGGTCTAGTGAAGGGGGAAAAACAATGCATCCACCGTTCAACTCACCTTGTGTACATATGGTCTGACCAAGTCATCCAGCTTGTACAGGATGCGATCAATGACTTTCACCAGCAGATGGCGCTCTTGGTCCTCCAGTGTGGGAGACATGAGCAGGGGCAGGATCTGGTTGAAGAGGGGTCCAGCGCCAAACTCCCGCGCCTTATCTGTGATCTGTCTCAGAGCAGCCTGGGAGGACACACAAGAGTGAAATCAATTTAAAGTACAGCTTAATGGATTATACTGCACAAAAAAGAGGAATGAGCGGCTGTTAAATTGGGGAGGGGGGGGGGGCTCACTTTTCTCATGGGTGGGGTGCCATTTTTGATCTTCAGCAGCAGCTTCATGATCTTGCGCTCCTTCTGTTCCTCAGGGCTCAGAGTGGACTCATCCACCTCCACCTGAAATCATAGAACACGCTTCAGGTTAGACACAACATCGTAACACCACAACCTCGTTGGCCCATCACAGATCATGGAAGGTTAATTACATTAAGAGACTTGTCGTTACTATAGGGATGCAACATCTTGCATCACCCAAAGTTAAACTAATTTCGCGTTTTGAGGTAAAAATGTAAAAAAAGTCAGGAATAAAGTCATGTCTGAATGAGGATGTGTATGTGTGTGTGTGTGTGTGTGTATATATATATATATATAAAAAAAAAAAAAAAAAAAAAAACGCACCAAGAGCTTGTCGAAGTACTGGATGTCATCTGGCTTGAGGAAGGGCAAGTTGCCGGAGGGCTGGTCGTTGACCTGCTTCATGGAGCGGTCCTCCTGCTGCATGTGGAAACCAGTCATGCCCCCAATGGGAGTGGGCGTGGCCGAGAGCTTGCGGGCCGGGGTGCGGATAGGAACATAGCCTGCGGGTGGTGGCAGAACCTGGAGAGATTTAAGACATGGAGTAAGACACTCAAAAAAAAAAAAACAGACAACAAACCCATAATACATGGTTCTATAAACAAAACAAATGGAGACCATTTCAAGCTGATGTCACTATGGGACCGTAAATAGGATGCTTCTTAATTTAATGCGGGCACGTGCTTGGCATGACGTGTTCTCATGACCGATTGTGTCCTTTTCACATCGCCGTTAGCAATTGGCCTAACGTGGACATTAAGTACCTTGTATCCCTCTGGAAACATGGCGTCCAGCTCCTCGTCAGTGAGTGGGCGGTTCCTCTCGTCGATCTCCCTCTCCCAGCGCCAGGCCTGCAGCTGCTCTGGGGTCATGCTCATCAAGTGACCTGGAAACACAACCAACCACTGCTGTTCAACAAACACGTCTCAACTAACCACAACTCGGAGGAATATTGTGTTATTTGTGCATACTGGTTCACTGTTAACACTTACCTGGGGTGGGGGTGGCCATGTTCATGGCTGGCGTGCCGATGGGAGTTTTTCCGGGTGTGAGCAGAGGGGTGGAGGAACCAATCTGGCTGGCGGGCGTCTCGTCCCAGCGGGACTTCCTCTTGCTGGCACCGGGGGTGGGCGTCTCACCTACAGACTCTTCGCCTCTGTCTGTGCGCGGTGTCTCGGCCCAACCACTGCCATGGCCAGGGGTCTCTGGGGAAAGGGCATTTGGAGAGGCGACGTCAGTCTCGAGACACGGCTTCGTTTGCCCAACTCCCCCACTTGTGTACTTAAGCAAGAACGTCGACAGCATGACTGATGCAGAGCACGTCTCTTACCTCTCTCCGTCTTTGGCGTCTCGTCCCAGCGGTTTTTGCGCACGCTGGGCGTGGAGCTGCCGTGACCGGGGGTGGCGTCTCGCCCGGGCGTGGCAGCGCCGGCGGGGGTGTGGCTGGGGGTGGGTTCCCACATGCGGGAGCTGGGGGTGGCACCGGGCGTCTCACTGCCCTTGGGGCGACCTGGGGTCTCGTCCCAGCGGCTGTTGGATGGAGTGTGTCCAGGTGTGTGTCCCGGTGTCTGGAAAACCAAAAACCAGATACATAAGCAACAGTAAGAACAAATAATAATAATAATAATAATAATAATAATAATAGTGGCGTTGCGTCAGTGACGTTACCACTAGTCCAACACGCCCGCATATCATACCAAAACCATAACTAGTCAAAACAGCATGTCCTTTCAATTGGATTTGTAAGCCTGGAGGTTACCTCAGAGCCAGCGTCAGCCTGGTCCCAGCTGGACAATTTCTTGGGGGTGGAGTTGCTGGGCGTGCCTGGGTCAGCGGTCTGATCCCAGCGGCGCTTGCGCTTAGCGGCAGGGGCTTGCGAGGCACCAGAGCCATTCACCACTTTCAGGTCTCCGGACTTGGCCTTCTCTACCAGCTGCTGCCTGATCTCTTTCTGTGGAGAGGGACCAACATGGGGCATATTAGCGGAAAACATCAACACTGACTATAACACACAAAGCACCCCAGAGCAACACGGGGTTGTGCCTTGCTCAAGGACACGACTGTGGCAGCCGGGTATTGAACCCTCAACTTTCTCTGGCTACTCCCTGCTAGCTCAGTTCCTAGCCACTATGCTACCACTGCCCCAATCATCATGTTAACAGTAATCGGCAGTAATTGAATTTAAGTTAACTGTACTGTATTCAAAAGAATGGGTGAGAATAATAGTGATAGACGGTACCGCACCTCTTCCTTGCTCAGGTGCTGCTCCCTCATGACGTCCATGTAGGTCCTAGCCTGCTGCTTTGGGTCTGGCGTTTTCCCCCCTATTCGAAAGAGCACCAACATACATACCAGACGGTTAAACAGACGTGAGCTGCAACGGCTGCGCCCACACACTCACACATAAGCAAAACAAGACAGGCACCTAACCCTTCACTTTACAGTCAGTCTGACTTTACTTAACTCTCCTCTGGTGTTCATTACAGCTCGGTCACAAAGGAAACAAACAGCCCTACATACAGCTACACACAGTCATGGCTCTGATACATTAACAGGCAGGTACATTGATTGACTCGTTTTGCTTTGTTTGTCTTTTAAGGAGTTAAGGAGAGGATATAGCCATCATTGATGCAGGGGGTCCTGGGCTGTGCTCTCCAGAATACGTACACTTTCTGTGCCAAGGGTCCATCTGCAGTCAGACTTCAACCGGCAGAAAAGAAGCCTAGAAAATTTCTCTTTACCATTAGTAACACTTTGGAAAAGGGTTGGAACTCACACACAAAAGCATACCACCTGTGATGTGGACGTCACTCAGAAAAAAAAGAAAAAAAAAAAAAAAACTCTTTTCACTAACACCTCAATGAGAGAGAAAAAACTGAATTGGATTTTTTCCCCAAAGAATTACTAAATGAAGACAAAGTAAATTACAGAGCAATTTGACTTTTCAATTCTATTTGAATTTGGGATGGGTGACTTCCTCTTCTTTGGGACACTTATGGATTTTATTTTCTTTGCTGGAGTAATAAGGGGATTCTTCATCTTGTAGCTCTGATGTTAACGTGCAATTGTATTTCTAGTCATCTTTCAAACACAGAGCATTACTCTGGCAGTGGCCTCATCGTTACAGGCCAAAGATCGGCCTCCATGGGCCCTGATATAACTACCAAAACAAAAACCTCTCTTCTGTACTTTGTTCACCATAACCTACACAGGATGAGTTGCTGCACCCTTAAGAGAGTGCAGACAGGACTGGCAAAGCAGTACTGCTGTAGGAGAGAAATTAAGGACAGTTAGTATGGGCCGGTTGAATTGTAGTACACAGATTTTAAATATATATATTTCCATTTTACAGTAGATGTAAAATGGAAGTATATTTACATCAACAATTTTGCATACAGCAGATGGTGTGTCTATCTCCAGCTAACTACATGCAGGCTGACAGTCCCCTATGTTAAGTTTTGCAGAGGTGCTAAGGTTAGCCTATCATTGGCTGTTACTGATGGGTGCATGTGAATGACCCCTTTTGAACTAGTTAGGCTTTGTGACAGGCAGTGGGGAACTCTGGGGAAAACGCAAACGTCTTGAGTGCATGGAACTGTATGGAAAGTAAAGCCAGAACAAATAGTCAGTAGAAAACCAAAGGCCACTGCTAGGTAGTCATCAGCAGCCATACATTCCCGTTTCTGGCCAAGTCTGGGAAAGAAAAGCAAAACTCACTTCCAGGGGCAGAAGGCCAACAGGAAGTTTTGAGAGTACCAAGAATTGTAGGCAAGCAAGAGATTTTTAAGGGTCACCACAGCCATTCAGTTGCTCTTAGCTGGGAGAAGTTATGCGGTATTCTCATTTTCTCAAGAGTGCTATTCCCATGTGCCCCACATATTGCCAACTGGACCATCAACGGTGGCCCACAGTGGACATTTGATGACACTGATATGCAGAGCTATTATATAACAGCAAGACAGATCGATATATTTGACATCCCGTAGCTATTGCACCACAGGTGGTCATGACATGACTATTGCCACTAAAATGTCAACCCACTAGTGTCTCAACTGTATAACTATACAAAAAGCCACATGAGGGCTGAAGACTTCACTTAAGAGGGGCATTATGTTGAACACTGAGTGAAGAGGCTGATAAGCTGGGTAGGATCAGCACACTATAAAGTGCCATATTCTTTAAGAGGTTTCTCAAGTTAGAAATGAACTTTGATATAAAGATAATGGAACAGTACTTCTCTAGTGTAGTAAAAAAGCCATTACAAAAGGACTTGTGCTAACTATTACTATGCTAAACCACTAAAATACCACAGATTTTAGGAGTCTGCAGCAAATCGGAGGGTTTGTGAGCGGTCCAGTCAGATTAACAGCATGATTATACATATAAGCCTATATGAAGATTTTCAGAGGTCTTCTAAAAATAAACTATGAGCACATCTTTGTTCCATCGGCTCAGAAACCAGACCTAGGCTTATACGTGTAGCTGACTTCAGCAGGTGACGGAGGGGGTGATTTCATTGACGTCCAAGGCAGAGTGCCAAAGGGACTAAGTGGTCAAGAACTGCAACATGTCTTCATGTTTCTTTATTGCACAGCCTTGTATTAGATCAGAGTTTAAATGCCCTGCTTTAGCTTCTGAACCACACATCATGAAAAAAAAAAAACTCCACATTTTCACCCAGATCCATTAACCCTTCGAGACACACATGTACACACCTACCTGCAACCCACGTCTGGTTGGGCTCACTTTAAAAAGTCGGCACCCAACTTCCACTCCCCAAAAAACACGCCGCACCTCTCTCCATCTTAACAATTGTAAAGGCACCCTTTACATTTCTGTTTTGTCCGTCAAGGAAACCTTGATAACAATTTTGGAGATTTTGAATTCAAAGAGCTGTGGAGGGAGAGTACACCCATCTGACCCTTGGCAAAATGAAAGAGAGAGATACGAAGGGAAAGCCTGTCTGGGGAGCAAGCGAATAGGTGGTGCTCGAAGGGTTAAGCACCAGAAGAAAAGGCTGGTTTGGACCACAGGTGGTTCTGGTAACTGACTGGGAGGGTGGGGTAGGGAAGCATAGGAACAAGTAGTGCATATCAGGATGGAAAGAGGACAAACAATATGGCGGGAGGAGAAGTGGCATGACATTTACCATCTGCAAACGGGTCGAGTCGCTCTGGAGAGATGATCATCTGACGCCTGCGAGCTTTGTACTCGTCCTCACGGTCCACGATCTTCTGTGGCCGGTGCTCTGCAAACGGATCGTACTGAAAGAACCAAGAAGACAAGAGGTTGATTTAGTCAAGTTCACAACAAATTAATTAATTCACAAATTAACGGCACAATATGAGAGTTAATTCATGGGTCAACAATGTCATTCTGTGCAGGAAAGCACTACTTTGAACAGAGTAGAAAATAATAGCATTTTGCTCACCTGCTCATCGGACTGTGGTATTGAATTGAGTATTGCCACCGGAGCATGGTATCCTGGTTTCTTTTGACCCAGTAAACTGGTCGAAGAGTCCTCCTCGTCGTCCTACAAAAAAGGAGATAAACTGTCTGGTTAAGCCTGGCAGTGCCTGGCTATCCCAGCATGTACACACATCCACAGCCAAAAAAACATGGACATCAGAGCCATCAGGTCCCCCTCAACACCAGAGCAGTGGAAGGGGACCAGTCCAGCAGGTTTTTGTTTAAAATAAATAAATACATAAAATGATGGACTTACATCCTCCTGTTCATTGGCAGCAATGGAGGTGACATATCCTGCAAAGCGGCTGTCACTGCCTCCATAGATTTCCTGGTCGTAGTATCCAGTGGAATCAAGCCCAACACCCTCTTCTCCTTGCTCCACCAGAGCGGCTTTCATCCCCTGGATCTCCAGGATCTGCGCCTCTATGTCTGCAAATGACAGAGGGAAAGACTAATGTAACCAGTTTTAACAGACGGTATAGCCTAAACATTTAGAGAGGATTTTCCCAAACACTACATCAACTAACAATCAGATAAACTCATATTCAAAATAGTTTACATAACCATTTGAATGACATATCCAACCAGATTAAAAAAGTGTGGTCAAATTATTCATTGTGTCTTGCACCAGAAAAATCAACCAGGGATCTAAAGCCCAACATTGTCAACGCACTTGGACGTGTGCAATAATATATTTTAACTTAAAGTAAAAAAAAAAAAAAAAAAAAACCGCCCTCTAGTTATCATTTATACAACCACCAACAATACATCATAATAAAATGTAGAATTTTCTAACTTCCCTCAAACGTGTTAGTTTTCAGGAGTCAACAACAATGTCTGAAATCTTACCCTGTTCATCGATGCTTTTTTGATGCTGAAATGTAATTATGTAGCCTAAACATTAATATAATTACTGACCCTAGTACCTTTCCATGTACAACAGTGAGGTGTTGATAACGGGGCCTCCTTACAACACATTACAGTACGTCAACGTTACGTAGACTGTGAGGAGTCTCGTGAAATAACATTTTAGAAAACCTAGAGAATTACATTTTAGAAAACCTTGCACGTTAACGTTAGTGCATCAACATAAAATTTGACCGACTTCAGTGATCATAACGCAACGCTTCCGTGACCGATGTGATACAGCGAACCGTGCCAACACGGTCATTCTTCCGTAGGTTACATCAATGTGGCTGGTTTGACTAAAAGCCTCTCGTAACGTTACACTGACCGATCATATCTCAATTCACTAAGCAACCAATGTAGATAAGTATGTATATGGTAAAACTAAGATTTAATTTGATTTAACGTTAAATTAATTGAGTAGCTAGTTACGCAGACCACTCGCCGCCAGTTTAACTAACGGTGATATTAGCCAGGGGTGGGCCCACACGTTTCAGTTGAAGACTCTGCTAGCGCTAACGTTAACGTTAGATACAAGGAATGGTACTTTTGTTTAGAACACAACACCACACCACCAAATGTGTGTGTAACTTCGTTCACGGCATTGCATGCAATTTAAGTTGAGCATGTCAACATTTGAGTTTGCACACCAACTTCCATGCGCCATTTTGGAGTTAACGTTACAGGCCATACACAAACAGATTCATTTAGCAAACACCAGATTGGCACAAGGAACATTATATTTATGGTAAAGCTGCCTGTTTCAAACTAGAGAATAACCGATGAATATAATCCAAGTAGCTAACTTCTCAAGTAAATGCAATTTTGAGTGCGCAATATCTAGGCTAACTATCTACCTCGCTAGCTGAACACCACGCTAGCTATCGCTACGTTGTCTTGACGCCATTATGTATTCACCGTAATCTGCCCACTGTAAATGGCATACTAAAAACATTAAGCAGCATCACAAATTCATTATATTGTGTCAAATTGCAATGAAAGCTTTAACATGCACAATATATAAATCCCACTTCTATTGATTCACCTTACACTTTAAATTGTATTATTACCTTCGTGTGTTTTGGCGATCTTCGCCATTTTCGTGGTGCGTATCTACAAATCCCGGAAGGCCTGATAAAAATATATCCACCTCTTGTGAAGGATTCTGGGAAGTCCATGTCATAATAAAAGTCTGAGCTTTAAAAAAAAAAAAAAAAAGTAGCCTTTACATGATAGAAGTATAGAAAAAGTTGTGATTGTGGGATTCTTCAAGGAAGTTTTTATTTGCAGATGATTCTGCACACAAAGATAAAACCATAGCCTAAACGCAGAACTACTGAATGTCGAATGAATGTAGGTGGATGTCTGATAATAATCACTCCATTTAGGGAAAACAGAATCCTGTTCAAGTCAAAGATAACATTGAACAAATCCTTTGGTTTTAAGGTTTAGTTGCAAACACTGTAGGCTACTCACTGCTAAGGACTCAGTTAGTTACCTTGATTATGTGTTGAACAGCCATGTCAGGAGAGGGACAGGCTCAGGCTCAAAAGATGAACTTGCTTGCCAAGATGAATCAAGAGCACATCTTTGACCAGGTAATAAGGGTTATACACAAGGTAATAAAGGTTACACTGAATTTCCCCATGAACTCATCTGGATTCTTCTCATTCTTTCACACAAACTTATGTCACAGACAAATTGGAGGTGCAAACAATATCAGAGTTTTGGTTGATTTGACCATCAGTTAACTTTGAAACAGGCACTATACGTTTGATAGACAATAGAAATACATTATAGGAGTGATTAACGTAAAAAAAAAAAAAAATCTAGACTGGAGTAACTCAACATTTGACACCTCCCATATGTTTAGTGTTCTAAAGACGTCAAATAGCCCATTACAGTTACTATACCAATTTGATAGCCAAAGAGCCAGATGTGAACACACATGGATGGCTATAAAATTGTGTTTTCATTATACAAGGACAAAATACTTTTTAAACCCTTGAGGCAGCTCCTTACTATGTGATCTCCATGGCGATACAGCGTTTGTTTGCACCTCCAACAGCATGGCGTACCTGGTTACTCCCAAAAACACCCTCAAACGCCTACAAATGCCCGTATGTTTGTGTGAAAGAATTCTCCTCTCTCAGCCATCAGTTAATCCATCTGTTGATACAGTGCCTTCATTTCTGACATTACCAATACACATCCATAATCTAAGTAAATGTTATATGCCTAAGTGAACATTATGACTTTGGCCTATACATTGTTTTATTTCTTTAAAATGTTGTCAGACCAGAGGCATAGGCTACTAGCTTAAACTGACTTCTGGGGGATTGTTTTGACAATCATGTTAGCTGTCATTTACTTTCTGTAGGTTACTATTTAATATTACATGGCCAAAGAGAAGGAAATTATATGTGGATCATGGTCATAAGATTTGTCAAGTCTCTATTTTTTTTCTCCATGCACACAAGGCTCTACTATCTTAACAAATACATTATAAAGAGGTGATTCAAAACATATTAGGATCCATTGCTGTCAATTGTGGCATTGTAGAGAGGTCCATTCTGTTCCCAAATTAAAACACCATCAAACTTGTGTTTTTGAGAACTCCATCTATGCAGGGGTTAAAGTGTGTGTGTGTGTGGGGGGGGGGGGGGGGGGGACGCAGTTCCGCCACCTCAGATAAATTATTAATATTCTTTCATACCAACGATATAGCACGATGATATTGTTAAAATAAATGGTGAGTTAATTTTCCGCGTGTACAGAGGTGACCTAGCCTGGGTGCTCAGTCCCGCCAATTTGAACATGACAACATCAGGCTAGAGGTAACCAAGAAGCTAGCAATTATTGTCCAAAAAGTATTGCTACACCACAATACTCAATATGTTGTCCAATGGTGAGTCATTTTTTCCCCATTCTCCTGGAATGCCTTACTAGTAAAATGAGTACACTCTAACACAGTGTCACTTGTGTCATGGTTGGGGATTACATTTTGGTGTAATGCAGACAATGGATTTCAATATGTATGTGCCAGTTACAGCAGATTATTTCAGCCAATACAGCTGCAAAACAATACAGGTCCACAGCTAGTCGGTGTCATTTGTGTGCATAATAGGCCTATACTGGTAAGGGAAGAGCAGAGAAATGGAAGAGAAGTCATGAAGAAAAGGTACATAGACCCATGCAAGTGTTCTCCAGACTTTATTTAGGGCTCAGTGTTGCAACTGAAAGGGAAATCTATAGTGGAAAGCTGAAGGCTTAGGCTACCAATGCAACTCTAAACCCCACCACAGATGGAATGCTTTGGCAAGGACTCAGGAGTGTTGAAAATTCAGGTGTCTGGAAAACGGGGGGGGGGGGGGGGGGGGATTCAGCAAATTTGTTTATAGGCCTATTTGTGTGCTTGAGCTGACCTTCACAGAAACACTTGAGGTAGGCCACTTCTAGCCCAGCCTAAATCTGACACAGGTCAAATTATGTTCAGTAGCCTACAAGGTTACGTAAAGAAAAATCATAAGGGTAGAATATAATAGCCTACCTAGGTATAATAGACTAGGTAGTACCTATCCATGGCCTATGGCAGGACAAATTAAACAAAATAGTTGACCTTGCTGTGATTTCAGGCTGGATTGTCTTGCTGTTACATTTATAAAACATACAATTCAAAGTCTACATCTTGAGATCATATAGTTAAAATGGTCAGTTTTAACATTTCGTCCTCAACAAATTTAGCATAACCTTTCTGAAGCCCTCTTTGAGTTGCCAGTGTCACCGACCGCAACTCAATCCTACATCCCGTGATATGAATGCGCACGCAACTCCACTACAATGTGCTCTCACGTCACGATTTTACAGACTGACGAACGTAGAGAGAACCAACCAAAGTGCAGTGTGTAAAACTATTGCCCAATCACTACTGCCTGATACGGCGAAATCTGGAGATGGGTGTGGTTTACGTTTGAGGGGTTATCTTAGTCTTAGAAGAAGCAGTCGACGATATTGAAGATGGCGAGAGGTTCCCGGTGTTTGCGGAGAGCGGTAGCTGAATGTATCAAACAATTGCCATCTTCAAGTAGCCGAGAAGTACCGGGAAGGAGTGGAGTGAGGTAAACTAAGGTCTTCTGGTTGGATCGTGCCGTTTTAAAGCTTACCAATTTTCCTTTGTCCCAGTGGCTATCTGCTTGGTTAGCCGCGTCAACGTAACTTTAACCTAACGTTAAAGTTAGCTAACAATATTCTGCTCGACAAGCTATTTTGAGAGTCCATATTGGGAATAAACTGTTGCTTTAACCATAACGTTAACTTACCATGTTGTTAAGAAAGGAAACATTGGGTTTGCAATGGATAGAAGTAACTTACTTTACTCTGAATTTGGTTAACGTTAGTTATCTTCTCGGTAGCCATCCAGTTGTCGACGTTAACGTTAGCTGTCACTGGAGCCATTTTGTTTCACTTTCGCCGGAAAATTAAAAAAATTGAAAATTTAACGAAATAACGTTAACGAGTGTAACGAATTTACATGATTCGTTTTTCAGCTAGCCAGCATACTTGAGTATGGACACGTTTTGATGCCCACAGAAGTAGCTAAGATTGACACATTTTATGGGAGTAGTAGTCATATAGATGCTAGCAGCTAGTGTTCATTTAGGAGTTACATTTATTTTGCTACATGATGGTTGACGGTCGATTCTTAGGTACCCTCCGGTACGTTTTTGAATGACAGTTCAAGCAATGGTTTACGTAAATTCTGTTGCAACACAACCACTTTGCATTTCTGAAACAATAGCATTTTAAGTGAGAATACTGTGAAGGCAAATAGTGCTGCTTCATGGTTACACATTACATGATCAGTTGCTATGTTTCTCTGAATGCTGATAGGACGAAATAAGGAACTGATCATTGGACTACGTTTTGGTGAGGGTATCAAAGTCCCACTGAGGTTATCCTCTGACCCAACCGAGATGGCTTTCTCTTACATGACTTTAGTATAGCTGGCAAAAGCAGTGGCAGTATTTGACTCCTTCCCACCGACATCCCACTCCTCAAACCTACTCCCACCTTCTTGAATTACATTAAAGAAACTTGAGTCCACTTACTCAGTGCCTTGAGTGGCACATTGTATTACATCATGATCAGCTGTGACGTACTAGGCTTGCGTGTTATCAGAGAAAGTTGTGATGTTGCCAGCAGTTGTGAAGTTGCCCTTCACAAGCTCGCCAGGGACATTGTGTACTCATTGCAAACATTGACCTGCCAGGTAGAGTTGCCTAAAATGGCATGTGACGTCTCGCCTTGACGGGGTCATTGTCGTTCACCCAGCCTGTGTTCTGATGCGTGTTCTGATGCGTGTCCAATGGGTGTTAGCAGAACCTTTTATCTAAAGCGACTTACAATATGAGGAATAACATTGAAAATAGATATATTTTATTCATCTTGAGGGACATTTTAGAACCAGAAACTCCATTGCAAAGGGGACCTTAGGAAACAAAAATACCAGAGGATGGGAGTGCAGAAATCTAAGTACTAGTCACAGTGTGGTCGAAGGAGATGGTGGAAGAAGCCAGAAGAAAATTGCAATCAAGACTTTCATTTCAAAATCTGTATGCAGTGGAATTTAGGTCAACCCTGTCCTTTTGTCATTAATGTTAATGTAATTCCTTTTGAAATAATGTAGTTATAAGCTAATAGAGGTTAGACTACTATTCCTACTACCCATGCCACATTTTTGTGTAGTGTTCCTATGCTTTGTAAATCTTCTTGAATGAGTTGAGAAGTGAAGTAGAAGGTTTGTCTGACTGGACTCTCTTTCTGTCCAATGTTCGTGTTGGCAGTTGTGTCGGTGTGCCAGGGAGCTGCTGAGACTGCGTCTTCAAAGCAGTGTTACATTCACATGACCCAGATCTAAACTGACTGAGAGTGAGTGTCTGTGCTGTGATTATGGTCAAGTGGCCCAGATGCCCTCTCCTACAAATATAGAAGTGTCTAGGCCTAACTCTCATATGTCAAAGTTTTCTTTGTGTATACGTCAGAGGTGAATCTTGCGCAATGCTGGGTTCGTTACATTGGCAATTTAAAGAACTCATACCAATGTCAACCCTATGTTTAGGCTTGTGCTGTTCAATTGATGGCAGCTTTTCTAGGAAAGACTGTGGAAAATTGGCCAGTGTGTGTGTCCAGACTGTGTACTTGGTCTTTTGTTGTTAAGATCTGTGGTTAAATTGCTATTGATGACTACAGTTTCTCACACACACATTTTGTGCACACCATGTGGGCCAAATGTCAGAGCCAGGGCAGAGTTTTGATGGTCTTTTGGTTTCGTCCATGTCCTTATGGTTGAATTTCTGCAGTGGTTATGTGCAAATGTACGAGAATATGAAGTCAAGACAGCGGTATGCTACGTACATGGGCATGCAAAACATACTTACTCTTAACATATACTGCTCAGAAAAATTAAGGGAACACTTCCATCATACACTGGATCGGTACTCTGACACTGTTTGGTTCTGAGCACAAGTAAAACTTTTGAGGCGTGTGTTTTTTATTTTGCAAGAACTGTCAGACATTCTGTGAATGTAGTTTGAGAATGGAGAAAAGGGTGGAAGGTTTCAAAAATGTGTTTTAACAATTGTGGAAAAATGTAAGTGTTCCCTTAATTTTTTTTTCAGCAGTGTACTTACACATACTTATATTTTTAACTTATACTTGACCATTGTGCCTCGGATTCCTTGACAGCTTACATACAGGACAGTCACATTTTGCCTTAAGCGTATAACTTCTGTTGTCCACGCTCAAATAGCATCTGATCCTTTTTAAATACTGTTTTGACCCAACGCAGCACTCGCCCTCTCCTCTCTTCATACTTACTCAACATTCAGGAGTTGGAGGGCCCACAAGTTAGGGTTGCACTTGCTGCAATAATTACATTTTATTTGCGTTTGATGTTATAATTGTGGGTATTTGTATTTTAGCAACACTATGCAAAAACTCAACTATTTCTTTTTTTTATGAGCAACTACTTTTGGTGTCATCTTTATATTAAGTTTGTTGGTAAATGATCATGTTAATGCCGAATAAGCCCACCAGTCATTCCCACTAGCTGCCCAGGATGTTTCCAATCTAGTTTTGGTTATGGTATTCTGCACTTTTGTCCAAAGCAGCTTCCATGAACATTACATTAGTTATTTAGTTACATTAGTGAAACAACCTGTGAACTTAAGAAAAGCCATTACAACAGAGCTACACCAATACTTGTGGGAAAAGCTTGCTGGCAAGCTTTTCTCAGTGCAAGCAAGGCTGTAGCTGGTGTTTGCATGCTTTTTAGTTAGGTACTGTAGGCTAATGCACCAGTTTTAGGTAAAAACTCCATAAACCTACTTGTGATTGTGAAGTGGTCAGACCCTGTGCCCTTGGAATCTGGAATGTGTTTTCAGCATGTCCTTCGATCACTAGAATTCATTAGGGTCTTTATTGGAACGACATTACAAGATTATGTAAACACACGTTTTGGATGACTTTCAAGAAACACTTAATAAAAAGAGTAATTGCAAGCCCATATGTTTGGCGTGCACTAAACATTAGTGTGTGTGTGCTTAATTCAAGCCGTAATCCAAATTGTACTGCCAGAAGTAAATGAAATCCGCCTGCATCCCTTTATTCTGTCTAACGTAGCTATTATTAGACATGTACTGTTGTACACCAGCTCTAGAAATGCAGGCAGACTTCCTAACAGTTTACCAGCATTGATTTTTGTTTGTCCTGGTCAAGAGTAGACCATTTCTCAGTTGTTCTCCCCCTATGTGTTTGTTTTGGAAACAGGTATCTGTCATCATGCGGGATTCTGATGACGCGAGTGCCGCCGCTGCTGGGCGCTATGTCCGGCCGCGCAGTGGTGGCCCCCACGCGCAGCTTCTTCAACCTGGCCGACACACTCAACAAGAGGAAGGAATATTCTGAGAGACGCATCATTGGGTGAGTGAGTGGTCCTGCCCTGCACAGACACGCCCTGGCTGCTTCAGGCCTGGCATTAGGTGACCTAAGAAAGGTTTCCATCTCTTTATCTCCTCGGATATATTTAGCATGTTCCCATCGGCTGGTTATGCAGTGCCATGGCAAGGGTACAGTGTCACTACCTGACCCATTTGTGCACCGGTAGTGTAGTTAACAAAAGCTCGTCAGGATACTGTCAAAGGTTTAAGGATGAAGTCCGGCTGTTATAAGAAGACTGAAGGTCTAACATCATGTTAATTGCTCACCATGAAGAATTTCATTGACAAGGAGGAAGCGGCTTTCAGCAGTGTTTCCCATACATTGACTAATCTGTGGCGGGGTGCCACGAAATAAAAATCGGCCGCCACAGATTAATATTCTATGTTTAATTTAATTTAAATTAAATATAAGGTCAAATCCTTGCATTGCTATTGAGCTGCGCTTTTTACGCACGCAGCTTTTCCTTGCCCTGCCCCGCTCTCTCTCGTAGCCCGCTGCCCCTCCTCTGCATGTGCATTTAACAAAATATTCACAATTGTTGAAGGATTGTTGTTGCCACATAGAAGCATTGCATAGAAGACGTCTGGCTAAACTGCTATTAAATCCGCTTAGCATCGTGACCATGCTGCGCAAATTTGTTCAAAACTACTGCATTGAAGTGAACTCTGCTAAGGTCTTATCACAACATAACTTAGTAGGCTACATTGAAGAGACTAAACTAAGTTATGAAATCAAGCAGTATCTCAAAGCTAACGTTAGAATACTGTTTGGATGTGGAATTTAGCATGCTTAGCCTATTTACAGCTGCTTGTCAATTTCGTTGAAGGGCTCATTTTATTGACTCTGACACTGAATGTTTGCATAATCCCGATGTAAATGGAAAAGTGTTTTCCAAAATTCAAAAGTGCTTGTCCCAAGGAGAAGTATGTGAACCTTTATTTTAACTGTGTAGAAAATGTTATGAATTGCATCCACACATCGGCAGCCTTTCAACCGTGTTACAATTGCAAGGGTTCCCTCAAACGTCTTAAAGTGACAGGCACTCAATTAGACCTATACACTACCAAGACGATCTTAATACCCCCCCCCCCCCCCCAGTGGAAACACTGTTCAGCGCAGCCTTGTCTGATTGAAGATTAGAGCCCGGGACCCTGGCATGACAAGCAGATCTGAACATTACATCACAAGAACAACAGCCAGCTGGCTTGTTCTTTCTGCTCCTGCAATATCCTGTTCTTGGACTAATAATACTCCTCAGCACGCTGTCTGACTTTGGCATGACACTTAAAAGCACAGCCCTGGGCCAGGGTTGTGCTGTGCTTTAAAATCTTGAAATGGGTTAAAGTTGAGAATCAGTTTTTGGTGTGCACTTCATGCACACTATACACGTGTAGGACATTGTGTTGTTCGGTGAACTGCCAAACTGTGCTGCATAAATGTTGCTGGAGGGGGTGGGCCTTAGTTGCTATTTGTACTTTTCTGTGTCAGAGGCCACACTGAAGCCTTTACTCACAAGGGTGTCTGACCTTCAGATGCAAAACATTCCACTCTGGCCCTTTTATACCCTTCATGGGAGATTAATGCGTGCTTGCTTGTCAGCCGTGGCCTTGTCATAGTCATATGCCTGCCTGCAGAATGCAGTTTGACCCTTTTTTTTTGTTTTGCTCCAGGTATTCCATGCAGGAGATGTACACCGTGGTCGCTGGTGTGGAGGACTACCTACACTTTGTGCCCTGGTGCAAGCGGTCGGATGTCGTCTTCCGCCGCACAGGCTTCTGCAAGGCCAAGCTCACCGTTGGCTTCCCTCCAGTAGTGGAAAATTACACTTCCCTGGTCACCACAGTGCGTCCCCACATGGTCAAGGTATGCAAGCACATCATTTGTGTCTTTTTAGGTGTAATGCAGGTTTTGCGATTTCTGGCTAACTTGTATGTGTGTACTCAAATTCCAGGCTGCCTGCTCTGATGGTAAACTCTTCAATCACCTGGAGACAGTGTGGCGTTTCAGCCCTGGTCTTCCTGGCTACCCACGCACGTGCACTCTTGACTTTGCTGTGAGTACTAAAATTAGAATCTCATTCAAATGCCTTAATTGACCGTTCGCAAAAGCCACGCCCCCATGTTATTGTTACTACGCTCGTCAAACTCAGAACGGAGTTGTCTAGAAATTCAATGGTGCAGTATACTGTAGCTGTTAAGACTCTGCAAAAGTTACAGCACAAGAGGCTCTTTTAGAGAGCCAGGGACCTAAATTAATTTACAATCATTTACAATCCGTTGAAAGACTGCAGTATGACATGGAGACACGTGTATAAAAACTCGTATCTAGCTTTGTTGGGTGACAAACTTAAACGGGAGGCGAGTGTGATTCACTGATATTAATATTAGCTGTGCTAGATAGACTTGCATGCATGTTACAAGGACACTGGGCCATGTCATGTAAGGAACATGGTGCTGCCAAAAAACGGAAACATAGCCTATATTGCAGAGCCACTTCAACTTTATTATTATATGGTGAATGAATGTTGCACTACTGTGCACAGCCCACGGATCTAAAGATCAGTGGCACAGCCCCATGCTTCTCTGACGTGACGAAGCTAGCACGTTATTAGCAGCGGTTAGCTAACTATGCTAACGTTAGTTATCTACAAGTCTCCTCCAAGTGACAATCATTTTATGTGCAATGCTGAAAACAATTAACATCCTTATTTATCTGACTTACATTGAGTTGAATATGTGGCTTAATCCACAGATGTGGTGGAGCACTGTTTCGTTATAGTTTGCTAAGGAGTAACCCTTTGCTTTAAAATAGTGGAGATCTGGGACTAGAGAATTTAATCTAATTTAACATAATTACAGAAAACGTAATCAAGATTGAAAGGCATTTTTCTGTGTATTGGTGTTGTGTTAATCCCACAAATGTCATTTGACTGTCCTTTTCAACTCACTCAACTCAATATCACTATAAAATCCCATAAAACCGGACAAATATCAAGGCTCCCAATACATTTCTATGGAGCCGTAAGGTGAAGTTGACGGGCCATGTCTGCCTGCACGGAGCTACTGGACTGCCATTGGCTCATCTGCGTTCGATGGGCGGGGTTTTGCGAACGGTCAATTGAGGTCCACCCATCAAAACCTGTGGTACCTTTATACTTTGGGTATTGTTTTGGTTGTTGTAAGTCTACCTAGGTATGCAAGCTGAATAGGGATATCTTGCCACTCAGTTTTATTTGCTTGCTTTTTGGAGATGCTTGATTCTTCCCTGCATTTCTACAGTGCATTTAGAATCCAAATAAGAAAAAAGCTATACATATTCCAAGCAATTTCCCATGTCTGTGATTTTGACTGATGAGTAAAGCTCTGAGCAGGGTCTCACTAATGGCTCTCTCTCTCTTTCCTCTCTAGATTTCCTTTGAGTTCCGCTCACTGCTACACTCTCAGTTGGCCACAGTTTTCTTTGATGAGGTGGTGAAGCAGATGGTGTCGGCCTTCGAGCGCCGTGCGAAGAAACTCTACGGTCAAGAGACGGCCATTCCCCGTGAGCTGATGTTCCATGAGATCCACCACACGTAGCGCACGCTCTCAGGCACGTGGAAAAGAGGCGGGGCTAAAAGGTTGCCTGGGGGGGTGGGGCTTGAGGTTGAAGCAAGCGGAAGAGGGGCCAGGATTTTAAGTGGGGGTATAAAGGTGCCTAAAGACCATCTTTGCCTTTGTCAAAAAGACAATTGTTTTCTTTCTCTTTCTCTCTCTCTCTCTCTCTCTCTCTCTTGTTCTGTCACCCCCCCAGCCTGTGGAGGGTTTTATGCTAGGCTGAAGTCTGCCCTATGGGCAGGTCCCTTTTTTTTTTTTTTCTTTTTTTCTTTCCCCATATACCCTCCTGAATGTCACCAAGCCCACTCTTGGCGCCATCTGCTCTGGCTGCTGATTGTTGAGGCTGTGTGAGAGGGAGTGATAATTCCACATCCACGCCAAAAAGAACAAAGACAAACTGCAGACTCGAATGTAGTCTGACAAGGGCTAATTTGATCAAATGAACACATTTCAGACTGGAAAAAAAAACAAACAAAAAAAAAACATCAGGGAGACAAAGACGGTAGCGTAAGATTTAAGATTCAGATGAATTCCCTTTATGGCATTCGCATAATGCTTAGAATGCCAATGCTGCCAAAAAACAAGTGGTTTTGTTTGAAAGCAGGCATGAATTATGGACTTCCGATAAGTGATCAGTATTTCAATCAGGAAGGGACTAGAGCGATGTCAGCCACAGGCTCCAGAAGGGTAAACATGCTCGGTGCAGGAGGAGGCAGAATAGATGTACTACAATGACGGAAGAGTCACAGCAAGCACACATTAAGAGTTCTACCTGTTCATAGACTCCTGAAAGGTGCTACATTCTTCTATGCCAATGCGGCACAAGGGATGTCAGGTTGGTAGATACTTCCAAAGCCTTGTCCGTGATGCGGGGGATAGGGTGCGCCTTATCAGGGTTTGTGAACAGAACGATGGCTAGAGTGTAAAAATGGCGTAGATTTATGACGCTTCTCTTGTGGCGGCGATGACGACAACGCCTCAGATTGACCGTAGCTTATTTCTTTGTTATTAAGACGTGTGCAATAGCGTTTGTGAAATTTTGGATTTGAATGCTGGTAGCGATTGCAAACTGTGGATGCCCACTGCTTCGAAAAAGGGCCCAAACTGCTGTCGGGGTGCAGTGAAGGATCGCCTCTGGTGTAGTGGTTGCGACTCGTCTCTTGCACGCCCCAGCAGATTGCAGCAGTAGTGAGGCATCAGCATCGGCCACCCCAAACCCCCAGTCTTTGGACTATTCCAAATCACCAGTGCAGTTCTGTTGCATTTGTGTTAAGTTACAGCATTTATTTATCATTATCTTTTAAAAAAATGTATACATTTGTCATTATCTATTTATTTAGGTTATGGGAAGACCACACTGTACAGAACATACTGACTTAAGACCACAGATCAGTGCTCATTGTAGAGAACTCAATGTCTTTGTTGTGATGTGGTTGTTTTTTTAGTGTAAATTAAGAATATTTTAATTTCAGTGTTTGGGTGAAATGTATACAGACTGCATGGTTCATAAAGTATTTTTATATTTAAGAAAACTTGTCTGTGGCTTGATTTCTGTCATGTCTTTCCAACAGGTTCTGACTAGTTTAACTTGTGGTTGCAACGCTGCAAATAGATGGGTCATGTGAATGATAATAATAGTCTCACAAACTATGTGGACTGGTTGTGACCCCTAGAGAATTGTATTCATGTTCTAGGCCTAAAACTCTGTGTAATTCTAAGATTGAAACCAATGCAATCACCTCAGATTTGTGTTTCAGGAAATTATAGCAACATTCCATTTATTGAATCATAACACTGACACTTAATTCACAATGCCTTATGCCATTAAAAGCAAAACTCATTTTTTGGACATTAATTTTATTTAAATAAAAAAAGTCACAGAATCAATGAATTAATACAAAAACACTGAGCGATCACTGCTGAATGTATGTGTAAGAGAAAAAACATCCCAGCTCTAGAGCTACTTGACAGTGACAGTCCTACCACAGCATTTTGGACCACTGACAAAACATACCCGATCGCACAAGATGATTGGCTGGAGATATGAAACATTTGATTGGTCCAAACTGCTGTGCCAGTTATTACCCCACCGCCATAGTGCAGGCCACATATGCCACAAAGACCAACAAGCCCTCCCACCCCATTTTCTCTACTGACCACAGGGCGTATGACATGGTGGCAATCACAAGGGTAAACGAGGCACTCATGTCCAGTTTGAACAGGCCAAAAGGCCCTAACTTTAGTGTAAAACTTTCAGATGACAGGCGTAGATATTAAGATACTTAAATGACCCATTTGAATTTTTCTTTCTGCTTTGAAACCTCCATTCTTCTACCTCCTAAATCTCCTTCAGACTGCCTGACAAGCTCGTAGTATCTGGTTTTAAAAGCTCTGCATCAGTGTCACTGACCCTGCGGTGTGTGTGTGATCCACTGAACACCCCCAATGCACATACACCAAGGTAACAGCATCAAAAACCATGACAGTCTTATTTTGTCACTGGAGAGGACCATGTACATTTCTTCCAATGCTTTAGCAAACTCATATGCATATGTGCGTTTCAAAGGTACAAGGCAGCCAATGGGCCAGTCATTTCTAGGTGCTTGTCTTCCAGCCATAGAGTAGGGTTAGGGTAGGGACTTCATCTGAGTGTGAATAAGAGTGGAATAGTGGCTAAACTTTGGAGGAGGGATAACAGGAAGGGTTGAAAGAAGAAGACATAAAGGGCGGCTGAAAAGGGTCATCCTTTGGGCAGCTCCTTCTGACACTTGCAGCAGGTGAGTGGGGGGGGGGGTGGAGTAGGCTAAGGGCAAATTGTGTCCCTCTGCCTCTCTCATCCCACTACTTAAGTCTATCTGGGGCTCAGGGCAATGAGGCGCTTAGAACATGTCGCCTCCCATTCCGCCCATGCCACCCATGCCACCCATGGCTGGAGCCTTGTCCTCCTTGGGCATCTCTGTGACTACGGCTTCGGCCGTCGACAGCAAGGACGCCACGCCGGCAGCGTCCATCAGGGCCGTCCTCACAACCTGCATGAAAAGAAAAATTTACATTACAAGATTATCAGGTGCATCCTTCAAATGTGGAGAAAGTCATGCAATTTTGTTTTTTATTTTTAAGATGTAGAGATAAAACACTGAGGTCACTTATTTGGCTATGCTGTTGTTGACACATTACTTGGTTTGCTCTATTAAAGGCTAGAGTTATGTGGAAATAATATTAGAGTATCCCTGCATTGTGGACAGTGATGGGCAAAATGGTTGTCTTGTTGCATGTGAGAAGTAGTCATGTGTCTTACCTTGGTGGGGTCAATGATGCCCTTCTCCACCATGTTGACATATTCCCCGACTAGGGCATCATAGCCAATGTCAGCATCACTCTGCAGAATCTTCTCCACCACCAGAGAGCCTTCTACCCCAGCATTCTTAGCAATAGTCATGGCTGGAACGCGCAGAGCTCGACGGATAATATCAATACCTACAAATTGTAGAGAAGATCCAAAAGATGAGACCATCATAAAAAAAATCTCAAATATACATGTCAGTGTAGGTTTTTCTTTTTAAATCACTCATGATAACTGACAGGTCACCTGGTAGTTCAGGCTTTCTGACTGTGGCTTATGTATTAGTAATCATGTCTTTTAGTTGGGTCATCGAATGAGTCATCCATTACATGTACTGACAAATGGTTAAAGTCATCTCTTATTCACAACATAAGAAACAGACAGGATGTGTGTGGGTTGCTTGTTTCACTGCTTTACACCAAGTAATGTAGGTTGGGACAGACGTACCAATCTTCTGGTCAGCATTAACAGGCTTGATGGTATCCAAAGCAGGGATGCACTGCAGCAGGGCACAGCCACCCCCGGGCACAATGCCCTCCTCTACAGCCGCCCGGGTGGCATTCAGGGCATCTGTTACTCGATCCTTCTTTTCATTTACCTCAACATCGCTTGTGCCTCCAATCTGAAAACAAATAAACAAAAAAACACAACTGTGTTAAACCCTAGTAATTGAATAGGAAGAATACCAAGAATTAGCCCCCTATTATTATTATAATACTGTTACTATAGATAAAGTAAATTAATCAAATCTCAGATCTCTCAGCCAGCCAGTGAATATACTAAGTAGTTCCTCTGATAACTATTTTTAAACTAAAAACTCCTCAGCATCTAATATATATATATTAAAGGACAAGCAAGGCAAGCCATCATTGCTGCCCTGAGCGCCTTCAATTGAAAAACGTTCAACTCCAGTCAAAAAAGTGCCTGGCGGCATATCATTTGCATTTTTTTTTTAAATGAAAACATAGTCCACCTCACATTACACATCACAACTGCCCCCTGTTTGCTCACACCCTTATGTGTTCATAAATGACTGGCATACCATGTAACTCAAACCCAAACTGTTCATAAGGCTGTGCATTCCTTCCTCGCTGTTCTCTGCCCCTCCCTCTCACCTTGAGGACAGCCACTCCGTCGGACAGCTTGGCCAGTCGCTCGTTCAGCTTCTCTTTTTCATAGTCGCTGGTGGTGTCCTCAATCTGCTCAGCGATCTCGTTGGCACGCTTCTCGATTGCTGCTGGGTCCCCTTTGCCCTTCAACATCATCGTGTCATCCTTAGTGACCACCACTTCGCCCACCTTTCCAAAGTGGTGTGGTTGAACATCCTCAAGGGCCAGGCCTGTAGCATCATCGCCAAAAACCTGCACACAGAGGAAGGAAAACATGACTTAGGAAGACAAATCAACATAGTAAAGCAGAAAGAGGAAAAGCAAGATAAGAGTTGTTGAAGATAAGGCTGTTTTGAGTGTGCTTACAGTGCCCCCGGTGGCAATGGCAATGTCCTGCAGCTGGTTCTTTCGATTATCCCCAAAGCCAGGAGCCTTCACAGCAACTACCTGCAGTCCCACCTTTAGCCTGTAGGTGGCATAGGAGACCAACAAACCATAAATGCTACAGACACTGACTTATAAACATTCCCATTTCTAGTCATTGCAGGGGAAAAAATAGCAACCACCTATTTCCTGACTAATGACTTTAAATGCAGTCTGTTAACTGCATAACTATAACTTGCACTAAGGTATATGTAGTGCTGTAATGGATAGGTCACCCATGTGTCTAGACAGAGTGGGCAGCGTGTTGGGTCAGACCTGTTGAGGACCAGTGTGGTCAGCGCTTCCCCATCCACATCCTCAGCCATGATGACAAGTGGTTTGCGTTGCTGGTTGGCCATCTCCAAAGCAGGGACTATGGCCTGAATGCTGGAGATCTTCTTCTCACTCAGGAGAACTAAGGCATCCTGGAACTCACACTTCTGACCTGCGGACAGGAGGAGAAATATACATGAAATGTACAGAAATGCCTGAATGTCAGAAGTGTTTGTGAAACTTTAACTTTAAAATATTATACTAATTACAATTAAAAAAAAAAAAAAAAAGTATATTAAATTATGACCACCTCACCCTTAGCTGTGTTGATGAAATAGGGAGAGATGTAGCCACGATCAAACTTAAGGCCTTCAATGATCTCCAACTCGTCATGCAGGGTTTTGCCATCCTGTCGGAAAGTTCCAAATGAAGCAACTGCTATTTCCATTGATGGGACCCATGTTATTATGCTGTGGACAAAGTTCATTCAGCCTTACCTTTACAGTGAGAACACCTTTTCTGCCCACTTTCTTCATTGCATCAGAGATGAGAGTACCAATCTCGCTGTCTCCATTAGCAGAAATAGTTGCCACCTGCCACAAGAGGGAGATGGTGTAACAACACGTTAGTAACAGCAAACAGCCAGTCATGAAATTAAAGGCTGTTTCTCAAAGTCAAGGCGGGATCCTTCAAGGCTGCTATTTGAAGGATGTTACATCCAGGGTTCTAAATTAACACCCGCCAACCCGCCAAATGCGGGTAAAAATTTGGTGTTAATAAAAACGTACTAGCCAGTTTTGCCGATGATGCATGAGGCATTACATGCATGATACATAAGGCTCTGTTCTCCGTCATATATACCACTTGCAGTACTTCCTACATTTGCCATGACCACTGTGCCGTAATGCTACGTGATGTGACGTTTCATACGGCCATTGGCTGTGTGCAGTTTGCAGTGAAACCAGCACGAGAGACCATGGAAACGAACGGAGCGTCTACCAGAAAACACAAGGAATTAGAAGAACGAATGGAGCAGGGAGCATAGACTGAAAGAGGAGGGAGTTAGCCAGTAAAGTAAAGTAAAAAGTACATAACACATGTACATAACACAAATACATAACACGTTACGAAATATTAATGCAATTAACGCATTGTGTTAACCTATTTCCTTTTTAGGGGGCTGATGTCATATAACGGAGGTCGCAAAACCTGAAGCAGCTAGATCGTTTATTTTATTGTCTATGGAGTTAGCTGAAGATGAAGAGGAACGTGAGGAGCTTGTAGGAGAACATTTTCAGTTTTAAAAAGTTGCCTGATCAGTGATCAGCACCACAACACGCATCACGCACTGTGAGTAGGGCACCGAGAGACAGAGGGACCAACATTTAGCCAATAAATATCATAGTAGCTGTACTGCAAACAGTGTTTTTCACTGTTGTTAGATAATATAGTAAAAATAGTATACAATGTCAACATGCACCAACAGCATGTTACATAAAGATGATACTTTTCAGGTCCTAATAAAGATCCAACTTAAACGTAGGCCCTATGTTACTCCATTTAATGGAGAACGCGTTTGAGCATGCAGGAGAGGGAGAGAAAACGAGTAGCAGGTTCCAGCTGGCTTGCCATTGTTGATGATAATTGATATCTCCTTTTTATTAAATTATAATTAAACTAAATGTGGCGGTGGTTGGGACAGACTTATGGGGGCGAGAAGAGGAATGAAGCAGGGGGATATCAACAGAGAAATAGATAGATAGATAGATAGATAGATAGATAGATAGATAGATAGCCTAGATCCCAAACATGAAATGAAGTGTTTGAAATGAAGTGTTTGCACTTTCTGTGTATATTTTGTGGTATATATATTCATGCCAACAATGTTAATAAAATGTTCAAATGCATTCAGTGACACTCATCTAATAAACTCATAATTCTCCTATTTTCACCGGAAAAAAAATTGGCTAGTAGAAATTCTGATTGGCTAGTAACTTTAGAAAGTTACTAGCCAATCAGAATTTGTTGCTTCTCTGTGGTTTATTTTGGCAATTTAATCAAAAACGTATAATTTAATTCATTGACGTGGGAGAATGGCAGTGATGCATTCATTGTTTTTCAAAGAGAAGCGGGCAGGAGGCATGATTTTCAGTAATGCACACCTGCAACGTTCTGCATAATCGCTAGTCTGTTCCATTGTTTGTTTTCCGAATGCGAAGAAGAAGCCTTGCCTCGTCTTTGAAGGATTTGACTCGGCAGGGCTCAGTTCTACCAGGCATGAATCCTTGAGGATCCTCGACTTTGAGAAACAGCTAAAGTCTTCTATTAATTTTACTCCAGCACAACAGCTCTTACCTGCGCAATCTCCTCTGGTGTAGTGACTGGCCTGGACAGCTTCTTCAGCTCGTTGATGACCGTCTCTACAGCCTGCATTACACCACGTCGGATCTCTACTGGGTTGGCGCCTTTGCTGATGGTGTCAAAGCCCTCCTTGGCAATGGCGCGAGCCAGGACGGTGGCGGTGGTGGTCCCGTCTCCAGCTTCCTCATTTGTGTTGTTGGCTACGTCCTGAACCAGCCTGGCCCCAATATTCTTGAATTTGTCCTTCAGTTCGATGCTCTTGGCCACAGTGACGCCATCCTTGGTGACCTTTGGGCTTCCCCAGCTTTGCTCAATGATGACTGTGCGACCCTGCGGGACAGCCAAGGACTTCACCGTTTAAACACTGATACAGCACTTCCATGAACAGTCATGTCTACTTAGCGCACATCTACATAATTATGGGTATGTTGGTACAGACCTGGCTGAAAATGATAAAGAAATGTTCAGGAATATCCTGTAATGATGCTATTGGGATGGCAGCCGCTAAAATATACTATGAAAGTAGTTGGCTTTACTGAAGTTTGCGAGACTCTTCCTGCATCTCTTAAAAACATCATAGCATCTGAGGGCATTCTAAATTATCCTTGGTGCTGCAACTACTCCTGTTTTTCAACCTCTGGGAATTCTGATATACCTTGGGTCCCATGGTGACGGCCACAGCATCAGCCAGCAGGTCCACGCCTTGCAGCATGAGGGCACGGGCATCGGCCCCGAACTTCACATCCTTGGCATAAGCTCGGGTGAGGTGTGGGGCCAGAGCTCTGCACACAGGGCGCATCTGTCTCATCACAGTGGGGAGGCGGAACATGTCTGTGGACAAAGAGCCAGACAAAACACCATTGATCTATTAGCTCAAAGATATTTGCTTAAATATTCAGTTCAAAACTCATCAATGGTTAAACCTAGTCACATGTGTCAGCCAGTCCAAACACTGGGGTTTTACCATAAAGAGAACACTTAACTAGATTTGATTTAATTTGCCCAGGGTCCATCAGGTAGAGAAATTAGTAGTTTAGTAGTTACAAGTTTACAGAACATAAGTCTTTTGGCTTTCAGTATGCGGATAAATCAAAAGACAAGACGTGCAAAATAAACCACGCATTTAAGCCTCGATGTTATATAAGGGTTTAAATTAAATAGACAATGGAGAATAAGTTAGATGACGAAGGACAGTTGCTTCCTTTCAACACCGGACGCAGTACTGCGAAGAACCCACGTGTGCTGAGGTCATGCGTCACAAGGTCAGAATCTCCCAGACCTCCTGCGTTCAAATGAAGTGCGCAAAAGATACCCGCATTTTACATGGGTTTTAGTCACTCGCTCATTTTGCACAGTATCGTTATTATCTCTCTTAATAATGTAGTAAAATGGAGTCAGGAACAGCTGGTAACGATACCCAGGAAATTCTGAAAATTGAGATGTTACATTAAAAAGTGAAACGTGAGATGTTACATTAATTAATTTGCCACAAAAAGTAATTCCGTGATTAATGTTTGGCTAATTAGCTTGGCAAATGATCATATAAGCAAATTGTATAATTCATAAACAACTTCGTTATTATGAACACATGGTCTCATTTCAACCAAAAGACTCTACAAGATGTCAAAAACCCACTTGTGTTTTGCGTTACAAAAAAAGGGGGAAAAATAAAACAAATACAGACCAAGTAACTACTATCATTACGGCAAAGCGCTTGTGTAGCTTATCTATCTATCTATCTATTATGGTTTAAAGTTGCCTTACATGATACTGTCTATGACAATTCGTGCGTTAAATTAATGCAAACGTTAGCGCTGTGAGTCATTCGTTTTCAATAAAGCTTAAGCTTAATTAGCTCCTTTATGACAAACCAAATTGTACATAACGTTAACTGCAACATGACATAAATTAAGACTAAAATTAAGACTAAACTGTCAGGTAGCGTTAGCGTTAAATTGCCTTGTATCGTTAAAAGAAGCAAGCTCGTCCGTGATCTGGCAATGTAATGTGTAATTTAGCATTGTGTTATTGTCATCATAAAAATAAAATCATTATCTATGTTTAACGTGTATCTTCTGTTCACAAGTGTATACATCAAGGCAATACAAGTAGTTGATACTTACTTGTCGTTCGAGTAAAAGTTAGATTTGACGTGTGAAGAGCCTACTTGATGGTCCAGAGGAGGACACGGAATAATATAATTTGGAGGTACCGAGTTTCAGTACAACCTTCAAACCATGCACATGTTTTACTTCATCCGGGTAACATACCGGCATTCCCCTAAACATGAATATAATGCATAAAGGTGTACTTTCATACGTACTCTTAAGTCTTTTCTTATTGATTTCGACATAAATGCCCTTGCCATTCGCAAATAAAACAACAGTGTAAAATAATAGGAGAAAATCAGTAATACAAAAAAAGACTTAAGACTTAATCTGTGATTATTTCAGTTATCCAAGTTCCGGGGCACCTAGTTCCAGAATTTTCCCAGTTTATGATTGGAGAAAAAAACATGAGGTCAGAGGTTAAAATTTCGCAAATCTGCTGCAATAATTAAACCACATAAATGTTATTTTGACTTAACCTGAACTGTAACACATGTATATCCTTAGAGTTGTGTTTTTACTTAATTGGAACCAACTGGCATCGTGTTTTGTTGGCTACTTTGCCAAAGAATATTCCAGATCGAATGCTGTGACGCATGCGCAGTGACATTCTAGATATTTCTTCCTTCACGTGGGTAGTCATTCAGTGCTCAGCGTGTCCATTCTTACGTTAAGATATCTGGGTGCTTGAACAGGACTCGCTGACTGCCCAACAACCGACCGAAATGGTAAGACTTCATAACACTTCATCAACGATGTTGTATTATACATAACTGTCCAATTCTTTCTGTACTTTTGGCTATGACTGAAGATCAGACTTTTAGTCATATTCAAGAGAAGAGACCTGTCATGTAAGCTAGGATAGCTAGTTAGCTAACTTTGTCCATGTTACTCTCCTTAGCAAGGTCAGACACTAACTGACCGATTGCAATTAATGCACACACAAGCTGAGGATGGCAGCAGGTCTGTTAACATTTGTAGACATCTTGCAAATAATCTTCCATAACATGTATGTCAGAGATTTAGTTCTGAGCTTGCATGCTGTTCGACCATGTTGCGGCTAACGTAAGGATGGTAAACTAAGACATGGAAATCAATAGCTAACATTAGGAAGCAACATAGAGCAAATATGAGCTAAGTATGAGAAGAAAAAAAATTGTTAGTCGATCTACTCTTTAATCGTCACCTAGGGTGCGAGATGATGTAATCGCCACAATTGCCCTAACGTTACTGTATAAAAATGAGGTGAGGTGCCATCCATAGAATAACTCTCGTATGGCTGGCCAACGAGTCCTCATGGTTTTCTCACAAGAATGTTTCTGCTGGAAATGTAATTTCGTAATATTACGGATGTTTTGGAGAGAATGTTTGGGAATTTTGTCGGCCTCGTGTGTTTCCGGGTCATCCCCCCATTCAAACTCCTCTTGGCACTTTTCTCCTGTCACCTTAGGGTGGCCTGCTGAGACTTATCATAAAACATTTACAAAACAGTTACAATGTAACCGACTGTGATGTATTATTTCTTTTCTATTTCTCAAGCAATGTCTATCTCCCCTCCCAACCACACACACACACACATACGCTCCCCTTTGATGTCCCTTGTGATCTATATACACAAGCTAAAATCCTTTTGTGATTGGGGGTGAGAATCGCTGAGTAATTCCCAATACGAGTTTTCCCAATTACGATACATTGGACCACAATAAGAATGTCACCATACAGCGCAATATCTGTTACATTCATAGACATCATAGTACCTATCAGAACAGAAGGAACTTGTACCCTTATCCAAAAGGCAGGGTAAGAATTGTACATTCATGCACTGCATGTGTTGTCTTTGTCACAGTTAGACAACTGAGGTGAAATTATTTGAAGAAAGAGTATTGACTCAACCCTGGACATAAGATTGAGGTTATTCTGGAAAGACGGACAGGTTGTAGATAAAGTAACCTAGGTTCTAATAAGTAATTGAATTATTGTTAGGCAGTTTCGTTTGTCTTCACCCTGTTTGAGTTTCCTATAGACCAGGCACCGGAGTTGATCTCTGTAGTGTCGGTCCTTAGTTCTAGGCTGCAATGATACATATTAACAAAAGCTCTTCCTCTGTCTACACCAAAACGCACCCCCACTGGGATAAAACTGGCCTGAACCTGTATGTCCTCCATCCCCCCCCTCTGTTTCATGACCTTCATCCAAGGTCAATAGGCTGCTGTTGCAACAAATTCTTATCTTGATTTGTCTAGCTTTCTCATGTCCACAGAACTTAGTAAAATTTGGTTTTGGTTTTGAGCCATTGCGAAATTACTTTTTAAGACTTTTCCAGACCAAATTCTTTGACAGACCCACATTGAAACAGGCAAAGCACAAGTTTGTAACTGAGAGGAGGAGGATGTTCATCCTTGCAACAATGCTTAGCCTGTGTGTTTCTTATTACAACAATAATCAATAATTAGTTTATTAATCGACATTATTGTAATTAATAGGGTGTGTGTACTGGTATGACTAGATTTTTGATCACATATCTTGTCTCTCTTCACATGTTGTAAGTACACTGTAGAGTAGTATAATGTAAAATGTAGTATCTTTGGTCAACACTTTATTAATACACTTGCATTTTTTTACATCTGGAATAAGATTGTGTGCTTGCAAACTCAGAACTTTGTGTTTGTACGCATTGATAATGGCTGTGTGATTATGTGCCATACAGTATCATTATAGTGTAACTAGTGTGCTGCAGTATTAACTATTTAGAACAATACAGGGGGTCAAAATTTGGTTAAGAAGGAGATAACCCTGAGACTTTGCAGCCAAATGTTAAGTAAGTCTGTTGCGAAACCAATGCCTAATACCGTACGGCTCTGCCTAATACCAATAACCATTGCCCTCTAGTGCTAGTCAAGGATATTGCACAATGAATTCATAACCCCTTGTGCACTCTGCTCTCCTTCTACAGGCTTTCCGGAAATTTCTGCCTATGTTTGACCGTGTGTTGGTGGAGCGGCTAGCTGCAGAAACTGTGACAAAGGGTGGCATCATGTTGCCAGAGAAGTCACAAGCCAAAGTGTTACAGGCCACAGTGGTGGCTGTGGGCCCCGGCTCTGTCAACCAGGTGATTAGAAGACCCCTGCACACAGACATGTCAAGGCTTAATTAAGCTTAATTAATCACTGTGTTGTCATGTAGTTGATTGCACTGTAAACTGTTATTTACATTTGAGTCTTTTGTGACTTGGGTAAACGGTTTCTTTGTTTTTTAACTTAAAAAAACCTAACTTAATTTTCTGTTTATTTTAGAAAGGGGACATGCAGCCTGTCTGTGTGAAAGTTGGTGAGAAAGTGCTATTACCGGAATATGGAGGAACCAAGGTTATTCTTGATAACCAGGTAATGGTTTAAGCCAGTAAATGTATTTCTTGTTACCAGTTGATCATGGATTAATGTTGCATTATCAGTATGCTCTCAGTAATCCTGAGATACAGTATCAGTCTAGAAGGCAATTTATAAATTGAGAAGTGATACGGATCATTTTATGGTATTATGCTACGGAAATATATAATCTTTCAAATTCTTTTTTTTCCACTACTTGATAGTTGAAATACTTTTCTCCAAGAATTTTGGAGAATATTTGGATTAAAATGCTCTCATTCTCATTAGGATTTATTGAAGGAAAAAAAGTGTAATTGTGATAACCATTTTGTTTGTGCTCTTTGTAAATGCTGTAACACATCGTTATTAATCTGTCCCCTAGGATTACTTCCTGTTCCGAGATGCTGATATCCTGGGCAAATATGTGGACTGAAGTCTGTCGTTCCTCATTTCCATCCTCATCCTAGAAAAAAAGAAAAATGGTTGTTCTTTCATATATTTGTTCTTTTTCTATGTTCAATTGTAAATAATTATGATCATGTTTTTGTTTAATAATAAAGTGACCTAGGCCCATCCGGATGCTGTGCCTTTCCTCACTTAATAACCCATACATACACTTCTGTTCATTACTTGGATTGAAACATGACACTATCCTGTTGTCTTTTCAAAATGTGTGAGGCTTTTATTGACTGCTACATTTTTACATTCAACCATATTTTTACACCATTATATGTAGTGAAAACAATAAGCAAATTTTATTATACTCTGAGACACATGTGAATTCACTGTGTTTTAATTTCCTCAAATATTTTTAAAGGCTAGAATGGTAGGCACAATAAATGAGGAAAAAATCCTAGCTTTTGCTACTGGTTTGTACAGAGAGGTGTGATGTGTAAAAAGGCACTCGTAATGTCGACCTGATGACCTGACTAATTATTTTTCTTACTCGTTTTTGCTGTGACATTTATATGTCTAGAAGACTTCCTTATAATGAATGGATAGCTCATTGGTCACTACTATGCTCAGGTCTCTTAATGAATGCCTTACAGATGTGTAAAGTGTTAAATGTGTCTAAACCTGTGTAGCGTCTTTCAATAAGACATTACCATTGTAAAGGTGCAGTGGGTAGTTTGTTATATCTGTGTCTGTAATTGTGCAGTTAGACACAGCTACACTGCTCCCCAAAAATAATTTGGCAGAAGCACTAAAACATCCTCAGATTTATCTCTAAATATAATTTCTTTATTGTATCAACTTGTCATCATGGTAAAAACAGTGAATGGACTTTACTTTTTCTTTTTTCTTTTGAACTTGAAAGTTCTCTAACTGGTCTTGCCATGTACTGGGCTATGCTGTAGTACATTTAAAAGGTTTTATATGAACTTACGTTTAAACCAGAGTAACTTTACAGGAGGGCAAACACTATTATTAAGTTTGCTTTTGCAATCAAAATGACAACCTTTAATGCTTGAGGAGCATCTTTGACATCTGGCCAGACGATGGCAGTAGTGAGACACAGAATGCTCCCCATGGATATTTCATTGACATAAAACATCTTTGAATGTGTGGTTGATTTTGCATTATCAAATAAATGAATAAGGATGAAGGCTTGTTTGCATGGGTCATAATTAGAAATGTGACCGGAGGAAAAGTAAATAAGGCAAGTTTGTATAGACAGTGACTGAAAAAGGACAAAAGAGTTTACAAGAGATCATAAACATTCAGGAATGGACATATTTATAGGGAAAGCCAACAACAATACATAGCACACAGACTATTGCTGCCTGCTTTCTCATAGGCTAATGAATTAGGTTTGCTACACTTCCTTGAACTTCCTTTGCCTTGATTATGTTACACATGACACTGGTGAAAGCTATGTTCACATTACTGAGGTCTCATGATTAGTTGTACTTGTATATGATCAATGATAGCTGAAATGATGCATGCAGAAATATAAGGCTTCATTTTCTGTTGATGGCATGTTTTCACAACAGAATGACTGACTGACATTTCTAGCTTTATATAGTTGGGCTTGGTTTTGGTAAAATCAGATCCCAAATGAATAGACTGGTCCAATGAAAGTATAGGGGTATAAGGAAGCATCCCACCCACCGAATACTCTTTGAGAAACCTAGTTACACAGGGGAAATGATCACTGATCCCTCTCATGTCTCACTCAGAATACAAACATCAGGCAAATGCCCCAGGCTCCAGTTAAAAAGGAAGCAATCGATAAAAGCTCCTCCGTCACTCTCAGAAAGTAGGACTTAACGTTAAGAGGGTGTAAAATTAGGAGCAGTTTTCCATGTACTTGAATGTACGTTTGTGTTACTACAATTGTATTAGTAGTAGTAACACAAATAAGTATTAGCATTATGATCTTTATTGGCCCTGTAATTGATAAGTATGCACTGTAAAAAATCGGCCCAGCCTACATATATTTTTTAAAGGGATCACATATTAATCTTTACTGAAATTCAATCTTAAAATATAGCTGCAAGCAGCAATGAGGGTACCAAGCAGACAGTTCAGCAGTCCAGATTTGTCATGTACAGCAGGGGAAATAAATATTGAACACGTCAACATTTTTTTCAGTAAGTATACTTCCAGTGAGGCTATTTGCATGAAGACATTAGTATTAACTTAGGTAATCCACACATATAAAAAAATCCAAACATTAATGTTCATAAGTAGAGTTATGTGTAAAAAAGTGGAATGCCACAGGAAAAAAGTATTGAACACGCCTAATGAAATTTCTTAAATACTTTGTGGAAAACCCTTTATTTGTAATGAGAGCTTCAAGGCATTTCCTCTATGACGAAACTAATCAGTCGCAGTATTCAGGTGTGATTTTGGCCCATTCTTTTAAACAGATAGTCTTTTAATATTAAAGATTCCAGGGGTCCCTCTTGTAAATCCTCTAGGTAACTTCCAAAACTGTTCAATTGGATTTAAGTCAGGGCCTGAATTTCCTTTCTCTGAAACCAATTGAGAGTTTCCTTTGCTGAATGCTTTGGATCATTGTCCTGCTGGAAGGTCTAGCCATGTCTCATCCTCATTGTTCTGGTGGATGGCAAGATTCTCCCAGAAAAAATGGCTCCATTCATCATTTCTTTAACTGTATGAAGTCTGCCAGTACCATGAGATGAAAAACAGCCCCACACTGTGATGCCTCCACCTCCAAACTTCACTGTTGGTATGGTATTTTTAGGGCAATGCACAGTGCCATTTCTCCTCCAAATATGGTGTGTAGTATGACATCCAAAGAGTTTAGCTGAAATTTTGCTCTCACCTGACCAGAATACATTCTCTTAGTATTTCATAGGCTTGTCCAAATGTTGTGTAGCAAACTTTCAATGAGCTTCGACATGTTTTTTTTTCAGTAATAGAGTCATGTGGGGTGACCGTGCATAGAGGCCATGGCGGTGGAGTGCATTACCTATGATTTTCTCTGTAACAATTGAACCTGCTGCCTCCAAGTCCTTCTGGAGTGGTCCTTGGCTCTTAGGCTACACTTTTGACTATCCTTCTGACTTCCTGGTCAGAAATCTTGTGAGGAGATCCTGTGCATGGCCGATTGATGATGCAGTGATGTTCCTTCCACTTGCAGATAATGGCTCCAATACTGCTTACTGAATGATTCTGAAGTTTTGAAATGCATCTGTAACCAGTTCCACTGATATGTTTTGCAACAATAATGTTGCAAAGGTCTTGGAAGAGCTCTTTGCTTTTACCCATCATGACATGTTTCTTGTGTGAACTTGGTAATGAAAAACCTTTTTATAGCTCATCAATATGTACTAACCCAGCTTACATTAATTTGCACAGATAGGAGGGATAATTACTCTCTAACTATGTATAGATTCCAGCTCGTTCCTTGCCATTCCTTGCCTTTGTGTACTTCTTGTGTACTTGTTAATTCTTAGTGTGTTCAATACTATTTCCCTGTGCCATTCCACGTTTTTACTCATAACTCTACTTAGGGACATTAATGTTTGGATTTTTTAATATGTGTGGATTACCTAAGTTAATACTAATGTCTGTAGAAAATTTTATGCGAATAGCATCTCTGGAAGTATACTTACTGAAAAAAATGTTGACGTGTTCAATATTTATTTTCCCCGCTGTAACTCAATGCCGTTGCATCAGGCATATAGCATTAAGCAGTCACAGCAACATCCATGCCAAACAACCCAAGATTGGCTGAGTTACAAGTTTCACATCATAACTGATTTTGTGGGGCTGAACCAGGGCTGAGTGTCGCCGCCCCCTCCCCACTAATCGCCCCTGCCCGTCCCGCCCCGCCCTTGCACGTACACATTAGAATGAACTGGATGGAACTTGCTGTCATCAGTTTCACATCAAAAATAACTGAGATTTCACAGAAAAATAACTGAAAGATTGACTGAGATATGATCACACTTGCTGTGATTTAAACATAGAGGTCAAAAATTGATGTCATAGGGTGCATTGAACTCTGCTTGGCCAATTACAGAGCCCCCTAGAGGTCAAAGGTCACCAGATTTCTTGAGCGTCCTCCCGATGGGGTCTGAGGAACATGTACTAAGTTTGGTTTTGATACATGAAAGCGTTGCTGAGATATGAGCTCACCTCCTGTTTGGCGGCTTTGCCGCAAATTTCGATTGGCTGTTACAGGCGAACGCTTCTGTCAATTGTTCCAGAAAAAAATGCACTGATAAGGCATGGTCTCTGTCAATTTTGGTGAGGATCAGCTGGACTTTGTGACCTGCGAAACCTTGTTAGTGATTTTGATTAAATCCATTAAGACCGTAGAGCATTTTGGGGCTATATCAGGGTATAAAGTTAATCTAAACAAAAGTGAGGTTTTCCCTGTCAGCGCAGCTGCCTCTTTGAGTTCACTATCAAGGCTCCCCTTTAGAGTGGGAAAAAATGGCTTCCAATACTTAGGTGCATCAGTTTCTAACAACTTAATAACCTTTTGAAGCTAAACTTCGATACATTACTCTCACGTACTAAGGATGATCTTCGTCGCTGGTCAGTCCTGCCTCTGTCACTAGCAGGCAGAATAAACTCAGTAAAAATGAATGTTCTCCCTAAGTTTCTTTATCTTTTCCAGTGCATCCTGGTTTTTATTCCAAAGTCCTTTTTCCACAACTTGGATACGTCAATATTACAGTTCATTTGGAACAAAAAGGTGCCACGATTACACAAGACAGTGTTGCAAAAACACAAAAAAGATGGGGGGATGGCACTACCTAATTTTTTATCCTGCACGTAGCTCCTGACGACTCCCCTGCTTGGTGTCTAATGGAGTCCCTGTCATACACACCTGCCTCTCTGTCTGCGTTGGTTGCATCCTCCCTGGTTTCAAATAGATTTAAGCCTGTAAAAAACAGAATTGCCTCATCTACCCTGCGTATTTGGAACCAACTCTGTAAACATCTGAAAATTAATACACCACCACTGTGTATGCCACTCAGCAATAACCCCCTATTCCCCCCCTCAATGCAGGACGGTGCTTTTAGACCGTGGCTGCAGAGTGGTTTGTGCTCAGTAAAAGACCTGTTTATAGAGGGTGTCTTTGCATCCTTTCAGCAGTTAGTAGAGAAATTCCATCTTCCCCACAGTCACTTCTTCAGATACTTACAAGTAAGAGATTTTTATAGAAAGACGTATAAAGATTTTCCACGCATCCCAGCCACCACTCCTATTGATAGAATCTTGAACGTCCCCCTGACAATGAAGGGCATGGTGTCCACACTGTATGGTGTTATACTCTCTTTCTATTCTCCTTCAAATGACACACTTCTAGCTCTCTGGTCACAAGACCTGGGCATAGATTTGACACTGGTTTGGGGATCAATTCTTGGACGTGTGCATGGCTCCTCAATATGTGCGAGACTTGGAGTTATTCAATGTAAGCTTCTACATTGTGTGTATTGGACGAAGGTCCGACTGTCCCTTGTCTATCCAAATACTGACCCACTCTGTGACAGATGTCGGCAGCACCATGGTACATTTTTGCATATGTTCTGGACTTGCCCCTCCCTACATACATACTGGATGTCTATATTCTCTTCTATCTCGGATGTTTTGCAGACACCCCTGGACCCAAGCCCACTCATCACTCTATTTGGAGTCTTACCGGATACCATCAAGCTATCCAGCTCCAAATCAGACTTTGTTGCATTTGTTTTTCTTATTGCTAGGCGTTTAATTTTAATTTTAATAGATCTATCTTTTGATAGACTGGATAGACTGCCACCCACCCTCACATACACTTTGGATAAGGGATGTGCTAATGTTCTCAAAGCTGGAGAGGATGCGGTACTTAAGGCGTGGCTCTATATCCAAATTCAATAAGATATGGCAGCCCTTCCTTCTGCATGTTGAAACACTGAACTTGCAACTCCCAGATCCCTCATGAGCTATACCTTATTTACAGAAGGATGCTAGGGTATCCCTGACATTTGCACTCACCTGATTGTGCTGGGGACTTGCTTGGAGATGCTATACGCATAATATGAGACCCCCACCCCTCTCCCCCCTTCTTCTTCTTCTTATTTTTATTTATTTATTTTTTATTTAGTTAGGTTTTTTTATGTTTTGTTTTTTGTATTATTATTTTAATATTTTAATTTGTATCCCCTGGTGTCATGTCTTAGTTTCAGTTTTCTCTGTGTTTGTAGAACAGTACAGCCTGGGTGGGTGGGTTAGGGTGTGGAGGGCGGGTGGTATTGCGGGTGGGGTGGAGGGTGGGATTGAGGGGAGGGGAGGGGGGTTGGGTGGGGTGGGTATCCCTGTATTGTGTTTGTCAGCTTTGCAATGTCATTGTGGAATGGAATTTACTGTTTCATGTACTCTGTATTGGAAAAAAAACTAAAAACTTTAATAAATAAACCATGGAAAAAAAAGATCCAATATGGCGGCCGAATCAATTACATTGATGTCACAAGTTGTCCTCTGTATACCTAAGGGTCTTCCACAGTATTGCCAGACACCACTAGTGCGTTTTAATTCTAAGCACAACAGCTTTCTTAATTGCAGCGCCCCCTAGAGGTCAAAGGTCACCAATATTTTTGAGCGTCCTCCTGATGGGGTCAGATATACTAAGTTTGGCTATGATACATGAAAGGGTTGCTGAAATATGAGCTCACTTCCTGTTTGGCGGCATCGCGGCAAATTTTGATTGGCTGTTACAGGCGAACGGTTTTAGTTCCCAAGACAAAAAATAATGCATTAATGAAGCATGGTCAGTAGATAGTGTGTGTGAAGGTTGGTGTCGATCGGACAAAATTTGTGACCTGTCAAAACTTTTAAGTGTTTTTGATAAAATCCAAAATGGCGGAAAATCCATCATGGCGGAAATTGACGTCATAGGGTGCGTTGAACTCGGCTTGGTCCAAGGATTCCAACGATACCTCATTTTTGACAATCGGGTCAACGGGTCAAAAGTTACGTGTGTGAACTTTGGCCTGTTGGTGGCGCTAGAGCGCTCGTGGTGCCGGCATGAAACTTGGTGAAATTAATTATTGGACTTTCTCCAATCAGTGTGCCAAATTTCACAACTTTTGACCTGACGGTTCTATGGGCCGCCATAGACTTCCATGGCGGAATAATAATAATAGGGAAGAAAATGTAGAAACACAGTTGGTGCCTTCGCAGCTTCGCTCAACAGGGCTTTCGCTACTGTCCAAACGCCCCCTGAGGGGCGGTACGTCCCCGTTGAGAAACCCTAATCTATAGTATTGGAGTTACAGTTATGGTTATGGTTATGGGATTTGGCAGATGCCTTTGTGGTATAAGGTGTCGTGGCACTCTATTTTACACTTATAATTTGGATCTACTGGCCTGAGCATAAATTAACAAAAGGAAGCTTATTCAGTGGTCTTAAAAGGCCGTTACCCTGAAGGTTTTACTTGAGAGGAAAAAAACAAAAACGTTTTTCATGAATATTGTTCTTTAAGTGATTTGACTGGCTGAAATCATTGAGGAGGTCCTAAAGAAGCTTCATGTAAAATGTGGTGCTTTTATCACCTCGTTAACGGTATGCTTTAAAATGTGCATTACCCAACTGGACTAAATGTGTCATTCTTGTTTTTGTATGTGTTGTATAGGATACTAATAAAATATCTATCTATCTATATAGCTAGCTAGCTACCGTTTTCATTTCTCTATTTCAGTCATGAGGGAAACGCTTTTCAGCTAGTGCTGCCTACTTCTAATCAAAGATTCTAGTTCTAGAATCTTTGCTTCTAATGCTCTGTGGGCATGGAGTTCCATTTCCCCTGGAGTTCATTTCTGTATCAGTGTCTAGCTGTGTTCATTACTGCCATGCGGTGGCTTTAATCCCATGATGGAAATCCCCTCCCTGTCATATCAGCTTCCCTCATCCACCCTGCTTTCTCGGGAACGTTCTGCGTCTGTCACTCTTGTTTGCATGCGTGCGTGTGTGTGGGAGTTCACGTTTGCCTGGCCCGCTCTACTTGATTGAGTGTGTTTGTGTGTGTGTTTGACGTGTGTGGAGTCAGTCTGACAATGGCCCATCTCTCGCAGGCGCTCCGCCTGACCCCTTCCTCCTCGTGACCCATGTGGTTCCACTTAGCCTCTGATGGTGTGGTCGCTGCTCCAGCGTCTCGGAAGGTAACTCCGACCAGTCTGGAGATCACATGATGATATGATACGCCCTGACTGTTGAGGGTGGTCCTATACAGACCGTCTGCTCAGCAGGGCTGGTTTGGCAGAGAACACAGAAAGGTTTCTGTTTGTGTGGTTATTTTATGGTGTGGTTATTTGTGTGTGTGTGTGTGTGTGTGTGTGTGTGTGTGTGTGTGTGTGTGTGTGTGTGAGAAGATGGGAAGTTAGTGTTATGTTGTAGTCGTATAATTTCAAGCAAGAGTATATATGCCTGTGTGTGGCAGGCTCTTAGTTTGTGTGGCAGGATAGGCTCTTAGTTTGTGAGTTTGTTAGTAGACAAATTTGAGCAAGAGCATCAGCAAGCAAGAGCTGTGTGTGTGTGGGTTTCTGTGTGTGTGCGTGTACATGCACGTGCATGTGTGTGCCTGTGTGCATGTGTGTGTGCTCAGCATCCCTTTGTGCAGCTGTTTATCTAGTTGGGGATCCTCATCTCCATCTGGACATGTGCGCTCCTTCAGACATTCCTGCATCCCCAAGGCAAACCCACAGACGTCTCTGCCTCCGCCTGGTTCTGATGTCCCCTCTATTAAGGCCTGCTCTCCTCTTCCTCCCCTGAGCTTCAAACATTAACACACCCACACACACCCCATCACATTTATAGGAGTCTGATAATGATGGTGATGACAGGGATAATAGCACAAGCAAGCAACTTGTGTGTGTGCCTGTGTGTGTGAGTGTGTGTGTGTGTGTGTATGTGTGTGTGTGTTGCCTCTTTCTGTAACGTTGGTGGCCCACCGCAGTCTTTAACGTAGTGGGTGTCTCACCTCTTCTCCTACTCACGCACACACACAGTCACATACACACACACACACCGGAGTAGAGTGCATCTACTGAGGCTTGATGTTCTCCCGTGTCACGCTCTAACTCAACTATAACTGCTGGCACTGAAACTGTTATGGCAGAGCTCTTCTGAAGCCCCACACCAGTGCTCTTTGTCTGGATAATCACACAACACAATGCACCTCATCTGTCTCAGTGGAAAAACACATACAGATTGGGATATAAACTGTTATGGTACCTATCTGTAGAGAAAACTGTTTATCTTATGACCTAGAAGTTAAGCATCTCAAAGTTCACTCAGGCATTGGTGTGCACAAGCCATATTATAAGAATAAATGTACACTGTATCTGTCCTTGCTCTGGAATTATGGGGCTGAAGGCATCTTTTATAGAAGGTATATGTGACTTATTTACCTCCAAACATCTCTTGAAAGTTTTCAAAACTTCCCTTTTAGGATACAAGACAGTTTACTGTGCACTAATGTACTTATCTGTGGTGTTTCAGCTATTTGATTTGATATGTTATCAATACAGGAAAATGAAGAGGATGAAACTCTCTCACAAACCACCACATTAGATGGTAACAGCTTGATATAGTTGAAGTCCATTTTCAAAAATCAACCTCAACCATCTTCCTGGAAGTGCTATTCACTCATGCTGACTTTAACAATCATAAAAACATAGGTAAGGATATATCAAGTAGGGCAAACAGAACAGAAAAGCATCAGTTCAATCTTTTCCCAAAGCAACACTGTCTAACAACCTAGTGAAAAGACAGACACACATATTTCCTCCCTTAATCACCACATGAGGGCAGCATCGCCTCACATCTAGAGATGGAACATTGGAAGATACAGGTGAAGGGAGGAGTCATCAATAAGAACCGATATCTCTGCAAGTAAGATAAGAGAGAGAGAGGTTTTAATTGCAGCAAAGTTACTTTACAGTGTGTTGGCTAAGCATTTGAAGAGTTGGGGTTGATTAAAGTTAAGGCAAAACATGTGTGTATGTATGGGCTCTTATATGTGTAGACCTTGGATACATTAAGGACCTCCTCAGGTGTAGGTGTGTGCTGTTGTATTTGTGTAAATACTGTCATGGTGGACTATCCTGTTTCAAGATCCTCATCTCTGCTCAGTCATGAATGTAATACAGCAGATGCTAACATGGCTTTTCATTTCTTAGTACACAAAAACACAGTCCTATCCTTCTTCTTGTACAATGCGTTCGCTTTCCAGTTGCAATTCTACAAAATCAAAAGAGACACTGATGGCTGAAACGTTTGTTTGTTACTCCTGTCGCTACTATAGGAAATATTTAAAGAAAATAAACGGTTTTGGAGTGTGACATTTTCATTTCTTTTCTAAATCAGAATTTTAGACATAAACACCAAAGATGTGTTTGTGCACCACCGGAACCTGCCAGCCTTGCCCACTCCAGACGAAGGTAATGGAAGTTTATACATATTTGTGTTTTTGATGTAGAAATGTTATGTGTGTGTGTGTGTGTGTGTGTCATCTAATATAGGTGTCTCATCCCAGCCTGATGATCAGCACACCACCAACAGACTCCAAAGCCAAGAGAGACAGAGAGAGCAAAAACATACTGAACGCAACTGCATGCAAACACACACACAAAAAACAGCCTTGATGGACAAATCCTGCTATTTTGCGGTCTAGGAGCATGAAACAAACAAAAGGCAGTCCTTGTGTGTAAAATAATGTATATCAGCCGTGTCCCTCTCCTCTGCATGCTGCTGCTTTGAAGGCGTCCAGCGACGGCCGGCACAGTCCCAGTGTGTCGAGTGGTGGGGGTGTGCTCGGTGTGTGTGTTTGTGTGTGTGTGTGTGTGTGTTTGTGTATGTGTATGTGTGTGAGAGGCGAGGGGTGGGGGGTGGATGGGGGGTGGTTGCAGACTGTGTGTGTCGTACTGCTATATACAATGCCGTCAATTCAAAGGCAAAAAAACCCTCAACTATTTAACAGTGAATTGCGGGTTCTAATTATGGGAAGCGTGGGCAGGAAAGAGTGGCTTGGGGTTCTTCAATCCGGCGACTAAGCCCTTCTGTTAGTCAAGGAAGAGTTCACTGTTTATTTAAATACTTCTGGGGGACTAAACATAGTCAGCTGTCATTATGTATCTTTGTCAAACTCTCCTCCTGAATCTTATTCCTGTCTCAATTTAACACTCTGATGAAGTGCTTTGTCGAGAGAGTGGTGGGCACTACCGGTCAGCCCTCCACATCCGTAGGAGAGTGGAGGCAGAGTGATGTGTAACTGCCGACACAAATGACCTCAGAGACCACCAGACACGATGAAAAGGCCTCCGACGCAGTTTGACGCACGCAGGTTTCTAACAGCCACCGAGACGTACACGCAAGTATACAAACCCCTGGACAAGTCTCTCACTGTAGCTTCCTTTGAGGATTAGTAAAATCTTTGTGAAGAGAAAGACAGAGAGAGAGAGAGAGAGAGAGAGAGAGAGAGAGAAACAGATGAATATTTTGTTTGCATTTTACTTGTATTCCAGGGGAGATCAAGCCTGTTTGCTAGCACTTCCAGCGTGGGCAAATGTCACAGCCCAACAAGGATAGGTAAGGTCCGGTGGTAAATTTCCTCCTTTCGACAACGTACACCTCCACTGCACATACAATCTCCCACACCCCAGAACACCTCTGACCCCATTATTGCTGTCACAAATCAAACATCTGTCAGAGAGCTTATATTAAATGTCTACGCGTATGAAATACAGTGGATGCGGGGCGGTGGAGGGTTGAGTGGGGGGTGAGTGGGGCGGGTGGAGGGTTGAGTGGGGTGGAGGGGCGGGTGGAGGGGCTGGGAGGGGCGGGTGGAGGGGCTGGGAGGGCGCTGAAAGCGGCCTTTGTGTGGGCGCCCCGGCGCTCCTCTGCCCTCCCCTGAGCGGCGCGGTGCGGCGCGGCGCGGCTCCTGGCCTGTGGTGGCGGATCACAGTTAATAACAGTGTGGTTGGCTGTCAGGAGCACTTATCCTGACGCTGGGCAGGCAGGGCCCGCGAACAGAGCTTCCTCAGGCTGGCTGGGAGTGTGTGTGTGTGTGTGTGTTTGTGTGAGTGTGAGTTGGGATTGTACATGTATGTATTTTAATGTGCGTATGTATTTGTGTGTGTGTGTATATGTATTTGTGTGTGTGTGTGTGTGTGTGTGTGTGTGTGTGTGTGTGTGTGTTTGTCTGAAATTGGAGGAGAGGAAATAGGGAAACTCAGATGGTGTAGATAGTGATCCATGGATTGAATGTGTCGATCAAATCAGTGAATGTTTTTGTGTTTTCATAAGCAAGTATGGCAAGTATCTAGCATGTGTTTTCTGATGGTGCTTCAACTGATAGGTGTAATCATATGGTTTGTTATTTTACATGGTGTTGCACTCATTTCCTCTACTATAAACAGGTTTTAATGTTTGATGATCACGATTAATTCTGGTATTAAAAATATTAATAGAAGGCTATCAAAATATTGCCTAAACAAATAGTCATCTTTCTAATACTGACAGTAAAAAAACTAAAACTAAAACTAACAGCTCAAAAACACATGCCTTTGATGGATCATAAGAATTCTCCCCATTTATATACCAGTTCTCTACACCCTTACTGACCTGCTGCAAAGTACACCGCCCCATAATCAACCCTTTTCATTTGGTTTGTGTGATACTCCTGAATGACATTTTGAAGGGAGCGCCCTAATGGCAACTCAAGTAGGTTTTTATTCCCAGTCAAACAAGACACCAAATGAACGCCCTGTTCAGGATTCAAAGTCCAACTCATCCTCTGGCGTCTGAGATTAGATAAATGGTCTGAAGGCAGGCTGCCCTCCGTCTCGTCTTGTGCCTGTTTGCACTGTCCTCATTGTCTGCCCTCGTCGTGTCAGATCGGCAGACAGATAGCAAAGAGCCCCACTCTGTTGACAAGAGCAAGGGAGGTCTCCAAGACAATGACATGGCCAAGGACAACGACTCCAGTAAACACGTAAAAAAAAGGGGGACAAATATTTGCCCCCCCCCCCCCCCCCAAAAAAAAAAAACACTAACCCCCCAAAAAAGAAAAAATAATAATAATTTGCTCAGTCCATTACTATTTATTTCTATAAGGTATACAATATTAAGTGCTAGATTAATCATTTTAATGAGCTTCAGTGGCCTCACACACAGAGCAGGAGGGGCATGCGTTTACATTGCGTCAGAACAGATGTTATCAATGCCAGTTTCTGTCCATTTGCCGAGCGTTTACACATAACTTTCAAAATACATACTCTTTTCATTTGGGCTGATGTTTTCTGTTTTAAAGGACGCAGATGAATGCCATCCGCTCATTTGGCAGGCTGAAGTGAAAACTCCATAAAGAGAATGCTGCAAAGGAGGAAGTGGAGGTATATATATACTGTACATAACACTTTATTTGAAGGGGTCTACACAAGGGTGACATGTAACTGTCATAAGAATGACATGACACGTGTCATGCACATTAATGACACATTATTGATGTTTATGACTGTTGTCATAATGTGTCATTCGGTTTTTGGAATGTCAAGTTGACATTGTTTGGGTGTCATCATTATGACAACTTGACATTAGCCAAGATGACATTATTTGAGGGGTTCTTTGTCATGACAACTTGACATTAGCCAAGAAAATGTAAATTGTTCACAATATTGTCATGACAACTTGACATTAGCCAAGAAAGAAATGCAAAATTGACATATTATATAATTGACATATATAACTGTGTTTGGCCTGACTCATCTTCTAGGTTTGTGAAGTGGTGGGCCAGAATAATTGATTGTCATGACACCATTATAATTGTGTCATGAATACTTTCCTTGGCATGATATTGTCATGACAACTTGACATATAACTGTGTTTGGCCTGACTTATCTTCTAGGTTTATGAAGTGATGAGCCTGAACAATTGGCTGTCATGACACCATTATAAATTAGATATACTCAACATATTGAACGTGCATTGCAGATGTAACCCACTCGAAAATAGCCTACTAATAGGATTACATTATTCTAGTTTAATATCTAATTTCTCGATTACTTTTAGTTGTTTTCCCTGCACACCGTATTTGTCCAGTAGGTGGCAGTGGTGGCGCTGCATAGAGGGGAAACTGCCACACTGATTCTTAGAGAAGAAGACAGAAATCGCAAACAGCAGAATGATCATAGACATAATATACATAGACGCCGCATCGACCGCTGCTCCCTACTAGTGCTGACGAGATTTGGAGCCGCCATCTTGGACCGGTCATCCACTCCACTCAGTGTAATCTGTTTGGCCGGTGCAATGAGCTGTCAGCACACTTAATTAATCATATCTCACTGAATACCGAACAGATTTTCACGCGGTTTTTTTTTGCTGCAAAGGTCATACATGTAGCTATGATACAGGCCACATTGTTCGAAAATACAAAATACAACCAATAGTACGGTAATGTTAAATCTTACTTGTGAAAAGTAAATCCCCCGAGTATGGTCCGCCGATTTGAGCAGGAACATGCTGCACAGTGCTGTCATCTTGTGTTTTCTGCTGCAACGCAATGAGGAGTATGACCGGTCCAAGATGGCGGCCGCATTTCTTGTTTCCAGCAGCCAATGCGGCGTCTATGTATATTATGTCTATGAGAATGATAGTGAGCTGAAGCCATATTTAGATTTTCCACACTGAGAAGAAAAGTTAAAAATAACATTGAAGAGCTAGCTAAAAGGGTTCTTCCCACCAAACCTACATCTAAGGAAGGAATAACAGCAAAGGTTCGAAATTATGACAAGGAGTTTACTTATTTGTAGGCTATGAATTTTGGTGAGTGTTTTAGCTACAGGTATTAGTCATTTATGTTACTAGCAGACATGGCGTGATAGATGTGTTTAATGAGTTAAGCACGTAAAAGTTCTATTTTGCTCAGTTGTTTAATGCATTGTGTGGAAATGTATTGATGAGATATGTACTGCATAAGCTAAAAAACAATCGGAGTTGAACATGAGTTTAATGATTTGAAGTGCTATTTCATGCTATGTTGAAGCCATGTTACTATGTGGTATGCTAGTGCTGAAGTTTCATGTATGTATTGAATGTATAGGTAAAAAATAAGAATAAGCCACTACAGTTCATGAATATGAGTTATATTTCCTGATCTGGTAAAAATGTATCGAGAGAGTAATTGAATTGAATTGTTGCCCTGCTATGCTGGTTGTTTTTTTTGTTTGGATGCATGATTTGAGAGAGAGTTACATTGGACAAATTCGCCATTGGACAAGGGCAGAAGAGCAGAGGGCGCGAATGATCATCTTGCCTGCGACACGAACCATTTCATCGCACTGATAAGCGCAAGATCTCACCTCACTTTAAAAAAACAAAAAAACATACTACCCGGGTAGATGGACTTTGGTTTATTATTTTGGGGGAATTTTATCAGAGCTCTGAGGTAATTTTATTTTATATTTTTCTCAACTTGTGTGAAAAGGTTGAAAACTAAGAGAAATACGGATTTTCACAACTAAAAGGACAGAAAAGAGAAACGAGGTCATACTGTTCGATATTTGATGTTTAATAAATGCCGGTTATATGTTCTGGGTAAACTATTTTGGTACTTTCATTTGTCTACTCCTTGTGAAAAGTTCCTTAGAAAGGCAGCACTTCACTCTACATTATAATAAGTGCCCCTTACACAGACATACAAAAACCAAATATGGCGTCTCAGGGGGAATCGAACCCCTCAGTCCCTCAAAACACACCTTAAAATGATTGAATGGTACTACTGGTTAGGAATCCGGTGTGTTTGGTAGACTCGTGCATGATTTGAAAAAGCTGCAGAAATGATGACAATGAAATGGTGCTTAAAGACTAATACTGTATGTGAATAGTTTAATGCATGTTCCACATGTACAGTTAGGTTAGCTGGCATGGTAACATGTCCATGTATGGTTTTGCAAAATTCATTGCTGAAATAAACTCTTTTAAGTCATGACTGAGTTTGGTATTTGTTGTCATTATAGTTGAAATTAGACTCCAGACTCCATGTTCCAGAAATGTAAAATGTACAGAAATAGGACCTACATTATAGTGTAATGGAACTTGATGACATGTTCAGGAAACATCTCAGATGGTTCACTGTACATTAGGTCAAAGGTAAGTATTCATGACACTGTCAGGAAACTATTTTGGTGTGTAATAGTTCTTTGTGACAGCTTAATGACAAGTCAAAACTATACCACTGTAGTTGAGGTCAAGAAAAATATTCAGGCCCATCACTTCACAAACCTAGAAAATAAGTCAGGCCAAACACAGTTATATGAACTTGCTCATGTAATAATTAAACAATTATGTCAAGTTGTCATGACGATATCATGCCAAGGAAAGTATTCATGACACAATTATAATGCTGTCATGACAGTCAATTGTTTAGGCCCATCACTTCACAAACCTAGAAGATAAGTCAGGCCAAACAGTTATATGTCAAGTTCTCATGACAATATCAACACCTTGCATTTCTTTCTTGGCCAATGTCAAGTCGTCATGACAATATTGTAAACGGGTTTACTTTTCTTGGTTAATGTCAAGTCGTCATGACAAAGACACCGTCAAATAATGTCATCTTGGCTAATGTCAAGTTGTCATAATGATGACACCAAACAATGTCAACTTGACATTCCAAAAACCGAATGACACATTATGACAACAGTCATAAACATCAATAATGTGTCATTAATGTACATGACATGCGTCATGTCATTCTTATGACGGTTACATGTCACCCTTATGTAGACCCCTTCAAATAAAGTGTTACCAATATTTGATATATTTTATATATATGTATGCACACACACACGCACTCTCTCTCTCTCTCTCTCTCTCTCACACACACACACACAATCCCTTGGCAGCAGAGGGTGCTGAATGCTAAGTAGATGACGCCAGACCCCTTCACCTTTCCCCTCGACTTCACTCCTGGCGTATTGATGTTGCGGGTTCGGCCGGTGAGAGAGCCCAGTCAGGCTGGGTCCTTTTCCAGGCGTCTCTGGCACTCGGAGTAAATCAGCGCTTCCTGTTCTCAATCCTGGTGTCTGCCTGCCCCTCTCTGCCCCTTGGGCAGCCCCTGCAATGTGCTCCTGGATATGTGTGTGTGTGTGTGTGTGTGTGTGCATGCTTGCGTGTGTGTATGTGTATTTCATTTTGTGTATATACATATGTGGGTGTGTGTGTAAGTGTGAGTGTGTGTTTGTGTGTGTGTGTGCGTGTGTGTATGTGTATTTAATTTTGTGTATATATGTGTGTGTGTGTGTGTGCATGTGAAAATATGGGTGTGTTTATGCGTGTGGTTTATGTGTGTGTGTGTGTGTGCATGCATATGTGAATGCATGGGTGTGTTTGTGTGTGTGTGTGTGTGTGTGCATGCTCCTGGCCCAGGGGCTGATGGCCTGCCCGCAGAGTGCCTGTCAGCTCGTGGGCACCGGGTTTCCTGCGTCAGCCTCCTATAGGTGGCCCTGTGAACAGAGGCTCGCTCTCCCCCCCCTGGGAGAGCTCCCCTCAAATTAAAGCCCAATCAGTTAGCACACCCCAGGAACAGTGCTTGCACAACCTACCACCCCACTCCTCCACCGGCTCCCCTCACGTACGTACATACACCAGTAGACACAGGCCAACCTAATCTGGACTCTGCCTCCCCTGTTGCACAAAGCATAAACTACCATGGCCTTGTCCTTGACAAGACCCCCTCGTCTATGTTTCTGTTCCCCCCCACACGAGCAGCAACACCATCCCCCGGTACACCCTCATAGACACCATGAGAGAAACCAGGTGCGCTGGTGTGCAAGCAAGAGGGGAAAAATGAACAGTTGGCCTGCTCTTGGTCCTCTCTTTCCCTCTCTCTCTCTCCTCTCTCTTCTGGCCATTCTGGTTCTCACACCAGTCCGCTTCGCCCACAGTTTGAAAAATATTACACAACAGAAAACTTTTGGCTCATTGTCCGAGGACCCTGTGCAGAGGCAGTCAAGACATGGTCAATAAATGTTTCTCTGGACTAGTCGGGCATCGGCGGGGCTGCCTGTCGAGTATCATTTGTCGTCAGTTGACCTCTCTTAACCACCGACTAATTAAGCTCTGCCAAAGGAATCTGCTGAAAAAATTCACTGGCTCTTTCTTATAAAAATACTTACTCTAATTGTGTCCAAGGGTAATGTGAGAATGAAGTCTTTGAAGATCCAAGTTTTTCTGCTTTCAACTTTTCCATTTCCATTATTTGGATTAATGAACACTTTTTTCCTTTTATTTTTGCATATATGAGTTCTCTTTGTCCTTTTTTGTCTGTTTAGTGACATTGAAAAACATGAATAAGGTGAACAGTCAAATGGATTTTTTATAAAAGCCACAACATCCTGTCTTAGAAGCACCTGTGTAAGATCTAAGGACAAGAAGCACCTGTATAAGATCTGAGGCCAAGGGTCGAGGGTAAAATAGTTTTACACATTTTTATTCCCTCTTTTACTAAAGACACACATTGCACATCACAGCAACAAAGTATAAGTAAGTATAAGTATATATACTCTTTTGATCCCGTGAGGGAAATTTGGTCTCTGCATTTATCCCAATCTGTGAATTAGTGAAACACACACAGCACACAGTGAGGTGAAGCACATACAGTGATGTTGAGGCACCAAGAGGTTTGACACATTGTAGCTTAATACATTAACTTCATGAATGCCAACATGAAACATAAAAACTAATATTATTTTTCACAAGAGGTAATGAAAACATAGTTTACCTGTCTGACTATAACTGAAGAGCCAACATGAAAATGCTGTGTTAAGGTTTCCTCACAAATCACACATGGAAAATACAGTAAGTTACAAAATGTTAGTGATAATGTGTCATTGTCAAAAAGGAAACTATATTTCAACTAATTTTGGCCATATGTATGTGAAACACAAAAAAGATTACACTAGGGTCTAGGGTGTGTCTTTTACATACCTGCATGCATACATACAACATCAAACAATTATACAGCTATATCTGATCAATACATTTCATCTGCATCTTTCCACAATCACTAATAATTCAGTCAATCTAAAACGGCTTAAATCCCTCACAAGGAACCTATTACACCGTCCTAGATTCTCTCGAGATACTAAACCAAATGACTGGAATGACATTCGGTGTCCTCTCAAAGTAAAAACATTCCTCTCAAAGTAAAAACAATGAAAGTCTTTGCATTTAGCCATTATTAATCTTTTGGGTGAGTATCAACTATCTCTTTAAGACGAGCACAGCATTCAAAGTGGTTGCCCAACCAGCAATCTCTATGTCACCCCACCCATCCTATTTGTATCTCTGCTGTCTAAATCACTGCAGTGTTATCACGTTAATTAATGACACATGGAGAGCCGGAGGATCACCCACGTCTTGGCTCGTGTCAAAATTTTTATCTCCTCTTAAACGGACCCCGCTGTTGTTTCTCCTCCACTTCGCTCGGCACTGCTACAACGTCTCCCCTCCCCAACGCTGCCATGCACATTTAGCCATAGAAAGCCACAGTTGGTGATGATGATGACAGTGATGATGAAGATTTGGCTTCACCTTAAAAAGAAAGAAAAAAAAAACACACAACTCTGAGGGTGTTCCATTTGAATACTTTATTGAGTGCTGATGATAATCGCCACTCTTACTATGATGGTTGTCATTACCAGATTTTTCCCTCCTCCTCCTCCTCCTCCTCCTCCTCCAGTCCAGCCCAGCAGAAGCTCTCCTCTGGCTGGCTCTCCTCCTTACGCTGATATATCTTTGCCCGCCAGTACTTACGGTGCGCCTCATTTCTCCTGTGCTATTCAGTGAGAGTTGTCATTCATCTGCACCCCTCAGATCTGCTACCACAAACCGCCCCTTTCTTATTCTACCACCCCACCCCCCCCCCCCAACCCCAACCCACCCCTCCGCCACCCTCTGCCCCCTGCCCCAGTTCTTGCCCGTTTGCGGACACACTGAGGCTGGCATTCAGTGTGCGCTGCCAAGAATATGTTGGGTGGTGTGTGTGTGTGTGTGGTGTGGGTGGTGTGTGTGTGTTTGTGTGTGGTGTGGGTGGTGTGTGTGTGTTTGTGTGTGTGTGTGTGGGGGGGGGGGGGGGGTGTAAGCCACAGAGACTGACGAGGAGAGGATGGGGTTTAGAGAAAGGGGAGGAATATGAATGAGACAAGCAGAGAGACATATTGTGCGAGGACAATGAAGTGACAGGTACAGGAAAAGATAATTCAATGTGTTAAAGGTACAGAGAGAGACAGAATGAAAGAAATGGAGAGAGGAGAGAGAGAGAGCGAGAGAGAGAGAGAGAGAGAGAGAGAGAGAGAGAGAGAGAGAGAGAGAGAGAGAGAGAGAGAGAGAGAGAGAGAGAGGTGGATATAGAGGGGATGGAGCTGTGTGGGCCTGATAGGGGGTGTAGAGGTTACTCTGGTTTGTGCTCTGATGAATATATCTGTATGTGATTATTTTGACAGCAGTTATAAACCCATAAGGTCTGGCCCCAGTTCCTGCTCTTGTTGATTTAAACCACCAAGTCCCATAAATAATGGCTGATTAAGTGGCTGTGCCGGGTCTCTCAGCCCAATTTGCTTCTGCCTGGGTCTGGCCAATGGTCCTCAATGTGGTCTGCATTAGTGTTATTGTGGAGGACATGGAATGGAAGGGGGTGGGGGGTGGGGGGTGCTGTTTGGGCGGTGGTGGTAATGGTGGAGGGTGGCGGGGGCAAATCCCATGGGACTGGAGACGCCCCCATTCAAAAGGGATTTAATAGATCAAAACATCTTTCATTACAACCATGAGAGGGGACCTCCGAAGTCACGTTCCTCACTTCTCAAAGGTGGCGACCGACCGGCCTCACTCACCAGAATGTCACGTCATAAACGTGCACTAAGCAAACTCATTACAACGTCTATATTTATGGATAGCGATGCATTTACATTACTGCACTAACGGGCCTGTGTTTAGTTTAGGCCACTTATAATGCAATGCATTACGTCTGCACCTGGCATTAGTGACGTAGACAGCGGCCAAATTAATTATTATTCTTGTATAAACTTACATAGGTGATATATTCTGTATACATATCTCTCTGCATTGGGTTTTATAGGTATTTATGGTTATTTCGGGACTGTTAAGAATCACAGTTTTTGACAGTTTTTCTTTTCAAGTGTGTTTATTTTCACTAGACCTCAAGTTTCTGAACTTGACAATTCTGAACAGGACGGTTGGTCTCGTACATCTAGACTATCTGCAACACATTTATGGACGAGCGTTCTTTTAATCCCATGTTAGATAAGGTGTGAAAATAAATTCTTATGGTTTTAGTCCTAATCATTTAAAAGGTACAATGTGCCTTTCTCTTGCTGATAAATTTGCCAAGAACAGTGAAGGGCTGTGAAGAGTGTGGTTTCATTTTTAAACTGATGTAATGTTAGTCAAACTTCATGCTTTTTTGTCCTACAGAACTTTCCATTTGGTATTATATGTCTGGCCTTACATATGCAATTATTCCATTGTTTCATTTCAATTGTTGCCAACACAGTATTAGTATAAGTATAATTCTTCCTTCCTAATGTCTTCATAAAAATGTCGGCCTATTCTTTGTGGAAATGTAAAATATGTTTGATATTCTAGAGACAAAAATCCACCTTTATATTCAAAGCAGAACAGTGGCAGACCATCCTGCGTTAAGGCAACGTTCCTTGACCATGACATAAAAAAGGAAAAGGCCTACTTGGTTATATTTCCTCCCTCTTTAGTGGGATAACATTTCAGCACTTTAGATTAGTGACCCCCCGAGTCCCGCGTCAAACCCCCCCACCACTCTCTCCAGCCCACCATACCAGCCCCCCTTCAGTGAGACTCTGGAGGGGCGGCTGTGCTGTGGTAACCTGTCCAAGGGCAACATAGCAATAACAAACACAAGATCACAGCCCTGCCGCGACCTATGACCTCTCGCTTTGCTGGCTGTGACAGAGATGACTATCTGCAGGATCTACTATGCTCTACTGCTAGGAGGTAAGAAACCTTGTAAAACACACACACACGCACAAGTACACAAGCACACACACCCATACACTTTGCTTTTCAGGAAATGCTACTTAATTTCATGCATTAGTAAAATAAAGCAACATTGGGTTAGATCTCTGTGTTTGATGGCTGTATGCTGATTCTCACCCCTGACCTAAAGCATTTCCCATTAAGATAATGAAGTTGGACTTCACTTGAAGTTTTGTTTATTTTCACTGACGTCCTTTTGTGGAAGTGGCTCGTTGTATTCAACGGTCCTATGCCATGGTAAACTTTGGTCCTATGCCATGGTAAACTTTACCATGTCTTTTCTGGTCTGTTTATTTATTTTAAAATGAGTGCTTTCTAAGAGTAGAATACATTTCATATCAGTGGCAAATTAAGGCAAATTAAATCCACTTACTTGATTAATTTTTGTTTGTGTTGGACATGAACCAAACTATAAAACAAACAACAGTGACTTTCTGATAGATACCATTGTTTTCTTTTCTCTGCGAGGTGCTCATGCTGGACTGGCTATTAATGGATGATGGTGGTGTGTGTGTGTGTGTGTGTGTGTGTGTGTGTTTGTTGGGGTGGGGGGGTATTTTTTTTCCAGATCTCAGTTTCTGTTCTGCGTTTGTTCAATCCAAGTTCCCTCAAACCAGTGGAACATGCTTGTTAATAACGTCATCATGGGGTACTTAAAAAATGACTAGTCTGTGATGCCACAAATTGCTATGTGAATGCTCTTTCTGCTGTATCCCCTGTATTCTACTTGAATTGTGCATAGAAGAGCGGAAGGGAATTAAAGATAGATATGTCTTCTTTATTTGACTTATTTAGAGGCTTTTCTGAACAAAACATTGTGACAAAAACTTGAACTAATACTCATGTCAATGGTTCACTGAGTTAGGCAAATCAGGGAATTATGGGCATTTTGCTGCTTCCTCATTGGTGAGCAGCAGTCAATTATTGACAATGCACTCAGCTATTCCACCCAATCGCGAAGCCACCCTTATGCCCACCACTATCAATTACCCACCATGGTCCACTTTTCATGTCCACTTTATTGAGGTTCGTACGAGGTGTGCAATTCAGAAAAAAATGCGAGAGACACAACAGAGCCAACAGACACATGGCTGCGGACTCCCATCAGCCCCTAGAGAGAATGTGTGACGTGGTAAGATGCATTCGGTCACATGACCTGACTTCTCCAATCTTTTTGCTGTCATCTTGCTGAACATCATTGATCAGGTACATGATACTAAAAACAATGACTTATGAATAATCACAAACACACTTTTACAGGTTAATTTTCCTCAATCAGAAGAGAAACAATTCTTGCAATTATTGTGTGTTTCCATCTTTATTCCATCTCACGTTATTTTGACAGCATTACTTGCAATGGTGTATCCGCAAACTTTGCATGACCAATATGACAAAGTCTTTGGAACTTTTGCCAAAATATTGCACAATATCGTTTTTCCCTAAAAAGCATTACAACATGATGGCAAAATGTTTCCACAACGAACATAGTAGTGTCATATCCAAAGTCATTGTAGTTGACAGATGTGCTGGGCGAATTGTGGTGCACTTCGTGTATCTTTGTGTGACTCTCTGTCGGTTTTAAGTACGCTGTTTGCATGTTGTGCTGGTTTCCTGGACCAGGGGAGTGGACTTCGAGCCCTATTAGTTTGCTTGTAACACTACAAATGGCTGAAGCATCAGTAGCTATAAACGAGAGCCCTCTCCAATCTCCCACTCAAATGATCTACTGATAAGGGCTCTCACATTTCTTCCTACCCCTCCTCTCTCTCTCTCTCTCTCTCTCTCTCTCTTCTGACACACACACACACATGCACACACACAAACATGCACGCACACTATCTTCTGTCTACATCAACATTGATCCTCAGTCTGGAAACCAGGCTGACTAGCTTCTTCTCAGGCTTTCCTGCATTAAATGTTTAAGTATGCGCTCCCTGTCACAGCGCAGAAATATAAAAATTAGTCAACAAGGTTGGGGCCAGCGAGCCACAGAATTACTGACTGAGAGAGGGAAAGAAAGTGATTTTTTAAAAATTGTTTTTAATTATTGCACGTCTGTGAATAAGTGTTCTATAGACAGTTGTTTTGGTTACACCTCTCGTTGGTATCTGAGGATTAGTGGGGACAATATATGTAAGGTGTCCCATCTTCGTACTTTCGTACATTTTTAACTCATGCCTTCGATGTACACATTTTTATGGTTGTATATGGAATTTGCACATACCTTTTATGCATAAATATTATGGTGATTTATACCTTGCCAGCACATTATAATATATGTGCAGGAAAGAGACTGAGAATATCACTACATTTTCTACTCTTAATTATTGTCAATGGCTGGTAGCTGAACTTCACAGTCCACATCATGGACTAGCGCCACAAGTATGTGTTTGCGCTTTGTAATGTAGTACATTTGATGTAATGGGCATGTTTACAGAAGATAAAGAAATGAATGAACTGTGTGCCATACATGATATAAATATCTTATGGGCAATATGAATGTTTAGTTGTCCCTGAAGTATAATTTTGACTGAAAATACGTTCCCTCATCTTACAGCCATGTTCTTCCCTGTCTGTGCAGTTGTATACATCTCTATTGAGTCTTTTTGTTGGGCAGGGTGGTCTATGTGCGATTTAGGAAATTAAACTTAAGCAACGAGGATGTGTATGTGATTGGTTAGTTGCCTGTTGCCATTCCTTATAGTAAATAACACAGTGTCTCATTTCATACCTCCTCCTGTTGAACTTGATAGCTGCAGCAGAGGTCTGTGTCTGAGCCTGGGACAATTCACATGGTGGGTCAAATAAGTCCTGGCCCAAACACTGGGCCTCCCATATTTTCTGATGCTAAGTGGGCCGATCGAATTCTTAAGAACCCCTCCTCCTCTTTCAAACGCGCCTTGAATTTCTTTTGAGTCTGTTTATGTTATCATTTGTAAATCTTACCAGAAGTGGACCGTGGTGAGGCACAAGGGGTAACTCATACACAGTCTAATGAAGTATTTACAGATAATTCCAACTGTCAAATACTCCTGCCCAATGACATAGAGCAGAGTGCTGACGCTAACAACTCACTTTCTCAAACTCCCCGGCTCTGCTGCTCAGGTCAGGGGGATTTGATTTCAGGTAAGAACGAGACTGAGGGCCAGTGGTGCCCTGGTTGCTAGTCCTGCAACATTTACCAGAATTTGGCAGAATGAAAACAATAGCTCTGACGGCATGTCATAAGCCTGCAGTGCTGCACTCTCAGTGAAGAGATGAAGGTAGCCTATAAGATACCTCATGTTGTGACATTAGCTATAAACCCAACTGAAGGCTCAGTAGGAAATATTTGACACTTTCACTTTATATTGCAATTTCCAAATTCATTTGTTTTTTTACCTCACCACTCCCTGGAAACAGGTGCCTCAACACAACACTTTATTAAGCTTTATAATTGTAATATATGCAGCAAGCGCAGAAGGTCTTATTTGAACTTTCTTCAAATTTGATAGTGCAGTAGAGGTCTGTGTTTTGACGACTACCACTGTCGAAGTAACTTTCTTCAAATCAAACAGTATTTCCATGGCCTATGTCTTGGGTCCAGACTACTGACCTACCCAAGCTTTACCTATGTGTGACCAGGAAATTGCGCACCTTTTTTCTCACTGATTCCATTCCAAATTAAAGTAGCCTATGTTTCAGAACCATACACTTGAACCGTGGTCATAATGCGAGGGGATACGTTAATGTTTATTTTTAAAGCACTCTGGGAAGAGAGTCGGACGGATAATTTAGGCGTTCTCTGCACTTCCTTACTGAGTGAATTGACCTCTCCTGGCTGCCGTTGCTAATGGTGGGAATGGAGAGTCGATGGCTAAAGCTCACGCAGTAGGCTATAGTCATTAGTAAAAATGGCGAAGTGGTGTAGTAAAGGACTCCGAGTCGTGACCTCTGTCTGGAAACAATTATGAGAGGACTGAAGGTGCGTTTGAGTCGCCTGAACGGGCTATTAGAGTCTCGTTTAAAATATAAATGAATCTGTACCGGCAACAAGATACATCCTCTGAAAACAAGCCATTAGACTCAGCTCCCCGTTCACTTCTAATCGAAATCGCGACGGACCAAATACACACTTTATTTTAGGTTACAGTAGGCTTACAGGCAATCAGAAAGAGAACCACAATCATTTGTCATTGCTTTTAGGTGTAGCATACATGTTAGTTTAGGTTAGTTATGACGTTTTCATTGAGTCGTGGTCTAGGCCTATATCCACTCACAGGTAACGTCGAAATTAGTGAGACCACGAGAATTTATTAGCCTATAGGCTATGAATGCACATTGTATTTCCCTGCACTGCATAATTTACAATTTAAGATTTCTGTCTGCTAACTAACTCTACCTAATATCGTCATTGTCATTAGGCCTATTATTATATCACAATTATTTTATTCCATAGGCTACACACATTAATAATATTTTATTATTTTGCATTTTTACATGTATTCCGATTTGATATTTTGAAGAAGGAGCAATTAAAATTAAACCTGAATCGAAAAAAGTTTAAATATTTTCCCAAAACAATTGTAAAACAAAAAAATGCTGTTATATCTCCGAAATTAGCCTATAGGCCCCGCTATGACTATTTTTGAAAATTATGTCATGCTATTTTCTATTCAATTAAAAAATGAAATGGGACATCGATGTGTGCAAACGTCTCTTTATTTTTATTTTAGCCTAATTTAGCCTACTATTTTATTTATTTTTTTGTAAAAGCTCCACATTCGTTTCGGGTTAGTCGACTTCGTCTCTAATTAGAAGTGATTCAAGCCATGTTCCATCGCTCATTTACTTTCGTTGATTATTTAAGCAAAAGATTAACTGCTCATATTGTCACTGATAAATAATTATTGATGTAGCTCTAAACGATATGGGCAAAAGTATCTTACTTGAAATGCATTAAGTCAATATTGTAGCCTATGCTATTTGCAATGGTATAAATAAATGTAGGCTACACCTGTGTATTCCAGTCTACACGCTCTAGAACTCTTTCAGGAAAATGAAATATCTTTGATGATTGGCAAATCTGTAGCCAAATTATTTTTTAAGCACTCGCGGGCAGCTCACATTTATAGTGGCATTTTCACTTGCACTCTCTGTGAGTTATGTGAGGCCTATCCAAAGGACAGTGTTAGTCCCCCCTCTCCAAACCTCGTCCCACACCACCATATTAGATCGCCCTTGATGGTCGACTTGACTGTTCCCAAAGGCTCTTACTTTTGTAAACCGATATTTTCCTGTCAGCCATTCCACTTTCAGTAAGGAGCGTTCTTCAGTGCCATAGGTTGCCACTATCGGGGATAGGTTTTCCCGGCCTCGGTGACAACCCTCTCAATGGTGTAGGCCTAAGTCAGGGTCAAGGGCTTTAGGGTTGTCTCATAGCAAGGCTACACATTAAAAGTAGGTTTGCAAGCTGAGTTAAGGTTTGAATCTTAATGATTGTCCGATACTTAGACTGGTAGGCCTAATTATCAAGTAGCCTAATGTAACATCAGGTAGGCCTAGGCTATTTTGTGAAGTATCTCAAAGAAACGTGTTAGTGGAAGGGTGAATAGGCTCATGTAATAGGCAGACAAAACGGCATCATTTATATAGCTAAATTCTAAAAACGTATGCTATATAGGCTAAAAGACTTCGATTACATTATGTGTAGCCTAGTACAGGCAACTATAATCACCAAAGAGAAGTGGACTGACTCAAACGGTATGAGTCCTCATCATTTCAACCTAGGCGCTGCCCGTGCACGCACACTTTAATTGACTGAGATTAGTTATAGAATAAATGATAACACACTTCATGGCATGAGTCCAAGCTGCACAAATTAGACCTAGGCCTATCAGTGCACCTTTTATCGTATTATATATGACTACTAGGCGAAGAGACGTTTTGAGTTTCACTGAAAATAACTGTAGTCTTTGTTTCTGAACTCCTAGTTCTGAGAGTTAATTCCATAAAAGGCCACAAGGTTGTGCTGTTCATTCGCGTTGTGCCATTTCTCACCCAATTGGCCTGCGTGTTTGGTGTGTGGTCTACACTTACAGGACAAGTGTGACATACGATACAAATTTGTGCGACATACGCTACAAATTTGAGGCATAGGTTGCAGAGGTTGTGCAGCATACAGAGAGCACATTTTCATTCCGAACCACGCAGGAAATGGCAAACCGTGGTCCGATTTGGGAAAGGAAAAGCAAGGCATATGCGTACTATATTTATTACCACACCTTTTCGACACAATATTATTGATTTAGGTGGTTGCTAAAAGAAGGCGTTCGTTTAAAATGTGGGTCTACTTCGCCTACTACTGTTATCAATTTTACAATTGTGATAGGCTACGTTAATTTTAATATTATATCCAGATTAAAATAAATAATAGTCTATCCATATTTTTGGGAAGGGGAGAACAGTTAAGAGTATCAACTGTTTTGGATGTCCCCGTAGTTTGTCTCTACATTCTATCCAGTGCTTTGCTGCGGATAATTCAATGAGTTTCAGGCGTGTTCATTGTCTATTTACCTTGAGATATTTGTATATTTTGTTGTAAACTGCCACATAATTATTGTCATGTTTTGCAAAAGCTGTGGGGACATTTCGTCATTTGAATTATTCACCGTCTACCCTTGAATTGTTTCCCCTGCTTTGGATATATTGAGTGGATGAATTTTTAATTCATTCACGGCGCTCTCAAGTTGCGCCCTTGTGTGCAAATGTTGGATATTTTTGCTGCTTCTCCCTGTTTTGACTTGAAGTATTGTGCTAATTTTAGATTCCCAGTTACCCAAGAAATGGAAAATAGAGTGCGCCCAAGAGACACAAGGGCACTAGGGCCATCTAACTGGAGCTCAATAATTCAGGAGTGCCCGATCCACCGAGGAATGGTCTCATATGTTGCAATGAGAAAAGCATATTTTTCACATTTGCACTTGAAATAGGCTGTGTGTAGACCCCTATAGATATAATTCAAAACCCCAAATATCAAGATTGTTGCCTATTTTAGAACGTTTTTGCCTCTTAATAATAATAATATATAATTGAATAAAAGGAGAAAGATACAATGAGGATGTTAATAATAGTTGAAAATAACCATTCGACTAATAGCCAGAGTTATATTAAAGCTAGAGTGGATATTAGTTATTTTCATAAGGCCTATGTCGTTTTCGTTGCCCTTTCTTAAGTTCATAGGTGTTTTGAAGTGTTCTAAACTTGCTTGATGATTATCAATTTCTGTGAATGTTACAAAAAACAGTTGTATTCTGAATGCCTGTCTTCACACATAACCTTTAAAATTCTCAATTGTCTTTTACCAGTGGTGATCATGTACAAGTTGACACATATAGGCTACTGTCAAAAATGTGTGACTATGCGATTGGATATCAGCGTTAATTTGTAATTTGTATTAATTCGGTCATTGTATAGGCTACTTACTAGGGGGGGAAATCAATATTTGCGTATGCAACAACTATACAATTATAAAACACACCTAATACAAAATAAACAATAATTAACATAAGAAGTGAATAATAATAAATACCTGACTGTTATTAATAATAACCTTCCCTTATTATCTGAAATTGTATTTAGCTTAACAATTGCATGGACATAAACAGCAGCAGCAACAACAACAACAACAATATTATAATTATTATTATTAATTTTATTATTATTACTAATAATAATAGGCTAATATATATATATATATATATATATATATATATATATATATATATATATATATATATATATATATATATATATTAGATTATAATATTAGACATATTAGGCTATAGCCTAACCAATTTCAGTAAGCTAATAGCACGTGCAAGGGGCATAGACAAAAACATGTTGTTTGGATATGCAATAGCTTAGGCTACATGTAACAGATAACAGATGCTTTTAGAAACCTGCCATGGCGGGAAGTGAATAATAACTGATTGCAAGCAATACTTTCCTTTTACCATGACCAACAAACGTGTCGGTTTTAACGGCTCCTTTGGGGGGGGGGGGGGGGGGGTAAAATAAGGGCAGTGCCCCTAATTTGCGTTTTGAAACACGATAATTTTTAGCCTAGAAATCTAGATGGCCTGCCAGGCTAGATAATTTTAGCTTCAGTAAAAGTCTTAGTTGGTGTTACAAATTATACGGGAGAGATTCACATTGGCCACAGTCTGAACTTCGGGAGCAATCCAAACGCTTTAATTGTGCCAGGGCTCTCACATACATGAACTAAATGTAACATTTGGATATTTCGCACCTTAAAATATACTTTTGGAAATGAAGGCTGTCATTTGCAGCGATAAATGCATTTAATGACAATCTCTCTCTCTCTCTCTCTCTCTCTCTCTCTCTCACACACACACACACACACACACACACACACACACACACACACACACACACACACACACTAGCAGAAGTTGACTGTACACCCCATTCATAGAGCAAGCATAATACCACATTCATGTTTTAAGTAACACCATTGAATAATGGACACACCTAGCATGTCGCCTAGTTTTAACCTGAAATCTGTTTCAAGAAATTAAACGGGAATAATATAATAGTCTATGAACAGGTTAACAGAATTATATGATGTTTTATCATTGCCATCATCTTCACACCAGTATTATCATCCTCCTCCTCCTTATCCTATAGCTGTAATGGAGATGTAATAGTGGAGAATAACAAGGGCGACTCCAAAACATCCATACTCCGTACCGTAGATTCGGTATCCCACAGTCAAGGAGGTGTCAAGTGCCCCGGCTCTGCTCCATCAAATGCAGCCATTACAACAAAATTAGAGAGATTCGTGTACTTTCTTAATAAACTCTTAGACATAAATGGGCATTATAGGTTAGCCTACTATGAGGTCATGGTGATATCGACGTTTCTTGGGGAGCTAAAATACCTTTATTTTTATGGGATAGCATTAACTTCAAAGCGTTTGGAATCGGTTGTCAAACATCTGATTAAATTTGCCTGGCTTTCTTAGTCCATTCGCTTATACAAAATTAAATCCTCTAGCCTACTTTCTATCACTAATTTAGAAAGATTGGAATGTCTGTTTCGAGGCCATGTAGTTTCTGCACAAAGCTGCGTAAAAATGCCTCACATTTTTTAGATCCACAAACTTTGCCAACCTTTCACTGACATCCAAATACAAAAGTGTTGCCTGATACATCCACACGGTGTGAATGAAACTGGAATGGGACTGGTCAAGTATTCCAAGCCTTCCAGACCTCAGTGCGCACCTGCCAGCAAATGGCCCTATGGTTATCCGTAATTACGCATTTGGGTGCAAACAATTTTCAGGCTGCCTCCTTAGACTTTTCCCTCAGTGAGTCTCGTTTAGGTCACATTTGATTAAGTTCAAGTGATTAAGATATTTAAACACTCTTACAGACTATAGGAACCTCCCCATGTGTGGTTGTGCTAGTGGTGTTCAGTTGAGAAACCATTTTTTTAATGTTGTCCTAACCTTGGTCCATGAGTTTTGTCAGAAAAGGCCCTGAGCGCTTGGAGGCTCTGCATCAACTACTGTTAGTATAAGGTGATGACCGTGTTCGGCCAGCTTGGGGACAGCACAACGCACAGCATTAAAAATTCAGACTGGGGGGATTTCGTGAGGGTTTTACCTAGGGCAAACAGTAGCCTAATGGCGTGGGAATTTCGATTAAAGCCGATCTTATTATTTATTTAAAGGCAGTTACCGTACATCTGTCTATCAAGAATGTGGTTTATTATTAACTGATTTCCCCCTGACTAATGTGCACGTGTATTGCATTTACACAGGACATCTAACAAAACTGGTAAAGGAGCAACTGAGACCGACTCATTTTATCCGAAAAGTATGAGTCATGACCGTGTGTAAGTAATCAAAGTTGGACTTGGACACATGCAGAAATATTCATGTTCACAATAATGTATATTATACTGCATGATTAGGCTATAGAATCAATATTTGATAGCCCATATAGGACACATGCGCTTTTTTATGAGGGCAGTTAGTCACTATGTTTAACCTCTCGTACCTTTCTTGCCAGACTACATCAGCTGTCCATAATTTGCCAAAGTGGCAGTCAGTCGTGGAGAACATCACAGAAAAGGGGAATAGGTAGCTCATTCCCGACCAACATGGTCAGAGGCTGATCCGTAAGGTATTTGAAAAAGACGATATTCAGATAACAAATGATCGTGTTTGACGCCCCCTTCTTCCCTCTCACGTACCCACGCGCGCTTCCCGCCCCCTTCTCTTGCCTCTCGCGCCCTCTCTCGTGAGTTCTCTGTCAGTCAGCTCTCCTTTGGCAGGGAAACGATTGAAAGTGACACGGAATGATAGTTCTGTTCTCGTCGACATTTTTCAGACGTTAGAGAGACAAACTGTATGCAACACACGTGTTACCACAACAATTTGAGTCTTCTCTTGGCTGCTCAGTCACAGGCGTATTTGATGCTTTATCCGTGTTCCAGTTTGTGACGATTCGAGTGAGACTCAGAGGACACTGAGCTTTGCTCAAACGGACTAGTTAAATGCTGTAACGCTGCGGAGAAAGGACAGAGTAAACCACCGGCTTCGTGCTTGGTTGCTGAAGACGTGTGCTTCGCGAGAAAGTCCTGCTTCGTTCTCTCTCTCTATCTCTCTCTCTCTTCCTCCCTCTCTTCCTTTCACCACCCTCAGATATTATCAGAGACACATGCTGTCTGTCCTCTGCTATCTCTTTTCTCTTGGACACGCTCTTTCACCCACGCTCCTTCACAGCGCCTAGTTCAGAGAAGTGTCAGCCAGCGTCAAAGTCAGCCGATTTGAGCCTGCCGCGGAGCAGCAAGAAACCCAGCCCTGGATTCAATACTTTTGATCAATGGACAGAGTCCTCTCAACGGCCAGTCGAGGTACAGGCACGCCATAAACAGTAAGTTCCCTCAAGTTTTTATTCCCCTCTCCCACTTCTGCTGGGCTTAAGAGGTTTAATGTTTTCATGGGATGTGTGGGATACAACACAAACACAAACATTAGCCTTTTCATACTGCATTGCGCAGACTTCACTATCTTCAAAGTGTGCATTTCTTTGGCTATGTAATCCGGAACAGTGGCTCATATCTTAAAGCCATACAATTGCCATACAAGCAATGCCATAGATAAATAATCGGTTGTAGGTCAGTTCACCAGGCGAGGATGTATTGACCTTGCAATGTAGAAGGTGTACGGCAATTGGATACATTTATGAAAGTCTGCCGTATCACAACCAACATATAAACATCAAATTAGTTTAAACTATTTTAGCGCAGGCTAGAAGTCCATTTGTTGTGAAAGCTTGTTTTGAGACAGTGGTGGACATACGTGTGGACATATTGTCTGATTAATATAGCATTATATGCATTCATCAACGACATCAAGTTAAATCTTTGGGTCACAAATATGAAGTCTTAACTGCATTGTAGCCCAATTGCCAACATCAAAGAAGTTTAATCAGAACTCCAACTTTAATCGAAGAGAAGCTTGTTAAATATGCCTGGCTTATACATTATAATTATAATTATTATTATGAATATTATTATGATTATTATTAGTATTATTATTATTATCATCATCATCATTATGTTATTAATAGCTAATAGCCTATTACTAAATGTTAAACGGTTTTGTGACTAAAATATTAGCTTACTAATCGACAAGTTGTTGTTTGTTTTACAACTATATTTCTACTATGGATGCTGTCCTTGCTATATAAACTCATTTTTATAAATGATTATTCAAAATGTGTTTGTTTACCCCTTCCGGCAGCTGTGGACGAAATGGCAATTGTAAACTCCAAAAGTCAGCATTCGCACCCACATAAATTACTGAAGATTGTGGGTGACATTTTTTGTCTTTGCATACCATGCAAACAGAAACTGATGAGGACAACAGGCTATTGTTGACCTCACGACTCATAAGGCAGTCTTGAATTTAACTTGTGGCCTAATACTGGGCCTAAATATGTCCAGGTCCATGGAAAGTTCAGGTCACGCGTTATTCCAGTGTCTGTTAGATTTACGGGACACACGTAATACTGCTTGTTTTCAATATATGTGTAGCCTGCTGGCCTTTACTGGCATTAGGCACCTGGCTTAAGGATAGATTATTTGGTTGATATTTTCTCAATAGCTTATTAGCTGCAGTAGCGCAAAGTAAAATGTAACGTTTCGGGCTCTTACGGCTGTGTATTTGTCTGCCACCTCTGTTTCTTAGCTCGCACTGTGCAGTGATAGACCTCGTTTACGTGTAAGTTTGCAGCACCTGAGAAATTATTTCACGGGGCTCCCACTTTTATTTCTAGTTTTATTTTTAGTCACACCAAAGGCTTGATAATTGATGTTGGTGCTACTTTGCGTGGTTTTAGAAATCACTTCAGAAAGACCCCCCCCCCTCCCCCTCTCTCCCTCTCGCTCTCGATGTGTGCGTGTATGTATGTGCATGTTTGTGTTCGTAGGAAAACTTTAATGACAGTGTCCTAGTGTTGGGTTTATTTATTGCCCCAGTCTCTAAATGTCACTGATTTCCAAGAGATTAAACCCTCCACCTTTTCATAATGTTGCAACACCTGGGGAAGGGTGAATGTTACATGAAATTGTGTCGTTGTGTCCATGCCAGCCTATTCTATCTGTTTTCTTTTCAATCAATTATTGATGCGTATTTCCAAAGTGGCTGAGGGCGAGTTAGGATTTAACACTCCCGTTTGTTGCTTTTCTTTTAACCCCTGTGTTTTCATAGACATAACGGGGTTTAAACTCAACTACGCTCCTGTCAGTGGTAATGCTAGCCACCCATGTTTAGAAGTTTGGTTAATTGAAAAGCTAGGGTTGGTAGAAAAATGTAAAAAACAACAACATTTAAATATTTTTTTTTTATTAAGAAACAATACTCTGATAATTAATAGCCCACTCGTATTGCTGTCTCTTTTGTCACATATATTCAAATGGGTATGTTATTAGCCTATACTTATTAAATATTATTAAAGCCAACGCCAAGGCCAAGTGAACCTGCATTTTGGTTTATGAAATAAATGGTTCGTTCAGCACTAGTCAGGACATATTACCTACAGATCGTAGGCCTACAACATGAAAAGAAAAATGCATGAGTTTACAAAGGCTGATGTTTTGACGTTTTTCTGTTCAACAACTTCCTCGATGGACCACATATCTGTGCTGTGAATATGTCTGAAGTTAACGGACAACACTTCAGAATCATATTCAGAAGGAAAAGATTCCCGTGACAGTAAGACCTTCTCCACACAGAGACAATAAAAAAATGACGGTGAGCATTGACAGAGTGCACAATTATGCAGGCCTATACTTTTGTCTGCTTTGGATTTCTTTGGTCAAATATCGGCCACCTGAGTATTTTTTTCATTAGCAAATCACTTGTTCTTTGCAGATCACAACTGATTCCTAAATGGCAGTTCTATATCAAAGCAAAATTGATGGCTATTTGCGTTTGTATCCTATATTATTTGAAATTTTGCCAACTTTGCCAAGGTAATGACTTTGGCGTCAGGGAAAGGATCCCGAGGTAGTGATGCCTATGTAGAACTGGGGGATGTGTGTTTTTTTTTAGTAAATGAGACAATTATTGAAGTCATGACGTACCCCACAACAGAAAGTTAAGATTAACCAAAAGAAAACACAGCCCTACCATTGTCAAAAGTAATACCGAGGGTAGAAGATGTAGCGAAATACTACCAAGACCATGGCCCGGTTTCTTATAAAAATCTAAACTCACAAGTAAATACGTAAATTAAAAAAGGAAAAACATATGTCCCGTGCAGATTATTTGGTATTAAGTTACATGTGAGATTTTTCCCTTTTAGTTCAGGCTTCAGTTTGTGTATACAATAAACGTTTACAGAAGTAAATTGCATTTGAGTCGCTATAGCAAAAGTGTTCTTGAAAAAGGGATGCTGGTTGTTTTGTTGCCATCACAGACTGGACTGAAATTCTTTTTACCCTTCTAAAATATGTCATCATGGTGTACTTTAAAGTCACATTAATGTGTCCATTATTCATTTGTGTATACTTGGCACCAGTTTATTGAACGTGTTTTGCCAAGCTTAAAGGAAAACGAATTCGTTTCAGCAGAAAGAGAGTGTGTGAGTGAGAGAGAGAGAGAGAGAGAGAGAGACAGAGAGAGGGAGGAAGGAAGAGTGGAGAGAGAGAGAGAGAAAGAGAGAGAGAGAATGCTTCCAGTAACATTTGACTTCATATTTAGATTTGGCATCCTGGTGCGTCTTCTCGGGATTTCTGTGGAATTGATCTTGCGCTCACAGGAGCATAACAAAATAGATAAAATCCCGTCATTATTCACGGTGCTTTTTCAGCTACTCGCATTTCGACTGGCATCCTCGTGAATAAACCGTGAGCTCTTCTGGAAGTCTGTATTTAACTGTCGTTGACCCAAAGTTAACCAGACTGTCTCCGCAAAAGTTGCTGCACCGCTGTATTCAATTATCTCGGATATCTCAGGCCATGTTGAGTCGGTCTGAAAAGCCGAGGGAACGGTTCAGTTCCACACTCTTAGCTGCCCTATGGTTTGGCACCTACATCACATTATGTGTGCAGAAAAAAAGGGTTCCTTTTCAAAACGTTGGATCCATGCAGCTGATGTTAAAAAAGCATATGAACTCAGTAATATTAAGAGTCTGCACATTCATAAACATTGCTTGGCTCTTAGAGGCTGAAGTCATTTTAATTTACAAAGTTTAGTTTGTAAATCTCTCTGACTATCTCTGTAAACTATAAACTCTGTTAACTATCTGTCATTCTTTCCCCCATTGTCATTGTGTTTCTCCTACAACAATTTTAATGATGAATCCTCAGGAGACATAATCCACAATTTAGGCCAAAGATCAACAGGGGTTTCAAAAAAAATTGTTTATGCCATACTCCTTCAAGTAATTACTCTCCTCCTCTTCTCTTTCTTTCTTTCTTTCTTTCTTTCTTTCTTTCTTTCTTTCTTTCTTTCTTTCTACTCTTGTGCTTCTGTTACTCTCCCTCTATGTTCTCCTTCCTTTCCTCTCTTCTTTGCGCCCCCATGAGAATAGACCTATCTCTGCCTGGAGATTATGGGTGTGTCTGCCTGCAAAAATTAGTCAAAGTACTCTGAAGGTCTAAATAGCCCAAAGCAAAATCAATGAATGCTTAGAAAAGCCTTTAATGTGACAAGACTAGACCCTTGAATTTTAACATACATGTTATTTTCACTACTGTTATCCCTGGTGCCATTAAAATCTACATATATCTTTTTTATATGTGTCTTGTAGAGCATACAAATAAGAAAATCAAGTGACCCTTTGAGGTGTCACTTCATAGTGTATAACTGAAATTGAGGGAGGACCCAACTTTTGAACAGACTAATTTGTTAATATAAATTTAGAAGATAAAAGGCTTATTCAGGTAGACGTTCCTTTGTGTAAAGCTAATGTTGTTTTGGCCGAATTATTTTGTCTACAAACCAAGTGCGCCAACAATTTTATTTGCTACACATATCTCCTCTATGTCATTCCTATCTCTCTCTATATCCTCATTGATTGACTTTATGCAAGCTCAAGTTTGCAGTGTGCTGCATTGAATTATTTGTTTCTTGTTTTGTGGCAGTGCTGTAGATCTTGGTTAAACAGATATTTGCAGAAGGAGCTTAGCATACCGAACACATCCACACTACGCTTTACAGACCACATTGTCTCACAAATGCTATGTTTGCATAGCTATGTACGTTGACTGCACGCATATTAGTGTGTGTGTGTGTGTGTGTGTGTGTGCGTGTGCGTGCGTGCCTGTGCGTGCATGTATGTGTGTGTGTGTGTGTGTCACTATGCGTTTTACGGGGCTGTTTGGTGAACTTGGCTTCCATGTGTGACAACTGGGAGAGCCATTCCTCTGAGTCAGTGTGTGGTCTTTGGGAAGTGTCAGAGCACTAAGCATGTGCTGTGGTTAGCCTGTGCGTGCGTGTTTGTGTGTGTGTGTCCATGTGTGTGTGTGTGTGTGTGTGTGTGTGTGCATGTATGTGTGTGTGAGTGAGTGTGTGTGTTCTTGTGTGTGTGTGTGTGTGTGTGTGTGTGTGTGTGTGTGTGCATGCATACATGCAAGCGTATGTGTGCTGCATCCATGTGTATGTGTGTGTGTGTGCGACTGAGAGGCAGTGTAATAAAGTCCTGCTGTGAACTCTTTATCTTATTATCAAATGAGATGTTTATGAGTGAGCTAAACGTGTTCTCCAGAAGGCCCAGGGCCTCCTCTGCCTGTCCCCACCTCTGCTTCACTGTCACTCAGGGACATTGCACATTCACATACACTCGCTCTATCTTCCCCTATCTGCTGGCTTCTCCCTCTATCTCCTTCTTTCTGTCTCTCCCCCCTCTCCCTTTCTCTCTCCTCTCCTCTTCTCCTCTTCTCTCTCTCTCTCTCTCTCTCTGTCTTTCCCTTCACCTTTTATTGATTATTCTCCGTTTATATAGTTCGCCTCTATATGGAAGCGCACAGTGACGTTTTCCAAGTCACTAAAACAAACATACAGTATATGCAAATTAAATATGTGCTCATGCCATTTTACACCTATAACATATATGTGCATGTGTTAGTGTGTGTGTGTGTGTGTGTGTGTGTGTGTGTGTGGGTGTGTGTGTGCCATTGCACATCTGGGCAAGTGTATGTGTTTGTGTTCCTCTTGTTATTCTGCTGTGTCTGCAAATATTCGTGTGTGTGTGTTTGCAAAAATTTTTGGAATTATTTTTTCAAGCACATGTTTCTGAGTTTTTTCCCCACATATATTGGTGAGTGTTGGAGGGAACAAATGTCCCTTCGACTGCACAGCCATTTAGTGGTTCTTTGCGTTCGTATGAGTGGTCTCATATAGAGCCTACCTGTGTAGGAATTGACACTCCTATCACTGTCGTCTCCTCTGCACACCTGCATGATGGCGTCATCGCGTGACCCTGCGTCTGCTCTGCTCATCTCCTATCACCTTTATTAGCCAGCGCCATCGAGTCTCGCCTGTGTCAGAGCTTTAATGGCCCCTGTTGTAAATGAGTGTTTAACACCGCAAAGGCCTGCTTTGCCCCAGCCGTTAAGCTGTGCGCAACCATTCTCGTTCTCATCTGCCCTGCGGTAATAAAATAGGTCTTAAGCATCGTCTGCAGGCAGCGCTACTACCTCCTGTCCCAGCGTTTGCATAAAATTTGTGTACGGTGAGCCGGGGAGTTGGACACCGAGAAGGAGGAATGGAGGAGAGCAGCAGGAGTGGAAGTGAGCGTGACCCTCGGACAGGTTCTCAAACGTTTCAAATGTTTCCTCGGTTTCGTCGTTTGTCTGTGTGTTCGCTCCTGCTCGCGTTTGAGTCGGTTGCATTGTGTCGTGTCTGTCTTTCTCGTGCAGGCTTTTTGAGTGTAATTCTTGGTCTTCTGTTTGTCTGTGTTTTTATTATTACTCATTCCTCTACATGCTTCTGTCCCTGTCCCTGTTGAGCTGAAAACTTGACATGTTTTTTCCTCCCTACATCTCTTTTGCTCTCTCTCTCTCTCACTCTCTTTCTCTCTCTCTCCCTCCCTCTCTCTCTCAATATATATTTTGTTCTACTCAAATACTCTTGTGTACGATAGTCCATTTCAGTGTTCAATTTACTATGTGCATCACAACAAGCCTACTGTTGACAAAGAAAGCTAGATATGCTGTACAGCTGCTGTAGATTGGCAAATAGATGGATATACAGATAAATAGATAACTTCAAAGATAAGATGATAGAAAGATATGTGTGTGTGTGTGTGTGTGTGTGTGTGTGTGTGTGTGTGTGTGTGTGTGTGTGTGTGTGTGTAGAGTGTGTGTGTGTGTGAGTGTGTGTGTGTGTGTGTGTGTGTGTACCGGTATGTGTGTATTTGTGTGTGTGTGTGTGAGAGAGAGAGAGAGAGAGAGAGAGAAAGAGAGAGAGAGAAAGAGAGAGAGAGAGAGAGTGCAAACAGATCAGTTGCTCTGTGTGGCGGTGTGGTCACAGTCCTGTGGAAAGTGAATTCTCAGAGGGCTGCAGGCCTGTCCCACCCCCTGGTCTGGATTAACTCATGCTACACTAATCATAACAGTTCTTACCAAAGAGTTTGATTGTGAGGCTGCTCGCCTTGCAGTACAAATCATGATGGAGTGGGCCATTCTGTTTGGCTTGCGTGTGGCGCGGTATCGCAGATATTAGACAGTCAGAGCTCTGTTCTCTAGTCAGCAACGCTCTCCCAGGTCATTATGTAAATGTCCTTCCAGGAAAGTCGGTCGGAGGTAGGTCGGAGGTCTCTGTGTGATTTTGATGGTATGGCCGCGTGAAATAATCAAGATTGCCCTTTCATTTAGTGTTGCGCATCCTAATACTCCTATGAGTCATTTTCTCATATTGAAATAGTTGATAGGCCAGCTTTTTATCTTCCCTATCTGTTAACCCACGCCACAATACTTCCAATTATTTATGCCATTATCTGAGCTTGATAACCTTCACTACCTGTTTTATCTGCGTCGTCAAATGCATCGGTCTGATATCAAGCTGTTAAAGTCACCCGCTTGATCCCAGCAGTTGCTCAACACAGTCCTTTTATGGAGGCCCATCCATGTGAAGAAAGAAGGCCAATTAGATGCTTCTGTCAATGGATAATGATGGGATTGTCCCAGATGGTTTGAGTCATATATGCATAAATAATGCATTTTTATATGCACACATGAAATTAATCTATGAAGTGTGAATGTGGGTGCTCGTTTTTTAGCTGGTGGATGACTCAATTGAGCACGTCCCAATGACATGAAAGTCATGAAAATTAGATATCGAAACCTCAAGATGTTCCCAAGATAAAAAAGATTGGTGGTATAGAGTGCCAAAATGGCCCATCTCGTCCAAACCACAAGTGATGCCTTTGTCACCATTTATAGTTTGCTCTTGATGTCATTGATCCACCAATCCAGCTGGTTGGCAATGCGTAGATCTCCTTTAAAATGATCATCAAGATGTTTTCTCAGATGTTTTTAGATATGAGGAGAATGATAAATTCTTATCTTGAATGGCTCATCGGTGCGGTTGCCTGTAATGGCTAATTTGCGCTTGTTAACCTTTCATGGTCTGCTTGAAAGTTGCTGAATAAAGCTAATGTTCTCGTCTCTCTTTTTTCATCCGGATTATGAAACCCCTTTTTCATCTCTTTGGCCCCTCAGAGTGGTTGCTCCTTTGGATGCACAACTAATGCAAGGTCAAACCAGGGTGTTCAATGAGGATTTAAAGTATCATTTTGGCTTCAGAATTGCAGTACATTTTCATGTCATTCTCCTGACACCACCCTCTGCCTTCCCAGAGAAAATATAATTTACAAAACGTAATAATAAAAGAGGCTGAGAGTACATATAACATATTGCTCAAGTTAGGTCATGTTTAAATGACTACTGCTAAGTAGTACCACTGATCACGAAACTGCTGAAAATCAGAGGATCTGCGGTGAAGCAAGTATTAGTAACTGATGTCTTTAGGATTCTCACTGGAACTTAATTTCTTGGCATCCTTTCACTTGTACAGATTCAATTTGATGTAGCTTATCTGGATGCTGTGTATAAATAAACAGAACATAGCCTGCGGCTTCAATATTATACAGCATAACACATTCAGCATGCACAATTTTTTTTCAGAGCAACAATTAACAAGACAGCATAACTGAAGTTGTTTTTTCTTAATGCAAGCAAAATGTTCTGTAGATTCTCTCAAAGATGTCCAATATGTGTCTATTGCCAGGAATCTTATTCTTGCTCCTTCCGTCCAGATGTATGTCTCCTTAGTCCTTACAGTCTAAAAAATCTAATTTATGTAAATTCTACTTTTCCCCCCTTTAAACAATTCATGTAGTCTGGGTTAAATATGTGTTATTGATTTATTTAATATTTTTTTGCCATACACATATATGCAAACTATAGACTAGCATCATTAATCTATGGATTGCTACTGTTATCAACCTGATGACTAATGTGTCTATAAAGTTAGCATAGAGTATGATTGATTATCTCAGTATCAGTTTGCTGTAATTAAAATACATAGAAACTGCTGTTCATGCTGACTCGGCAGTACACATTTAAACAAGTAAATTTGGCAGTATAATAACAGTAGACAACTAAAACATCTGTTTTTAATCCAAAGGTTGGAGGCTATCAGTAAAAGTAAAATTACCAAAACTGGTACAGACGGTATTGGTCCTGTGTGTGTGTGTGTGTGTGTGTGTCTGTCTGTCTGTGTGTGTGTGTGTGTGTGTGTGTGTGTGTGTGTGTGTGTGTGTGTGTGTTTGTATTCAGAGACTTGAAGAGGGTATATTGCAGGAACTAGTTTTATCTCCTCAGTCAAATATTTGCGGCGGCAGGAGTAGAGTGGCTATGATGGGTTTTGGGTGGGTGGGTGGGATCGTGAGGTGTGGTGGTGTGGTGTGGTGGTGTGAGGTGTGGTGGTGTGGTGGTGTGAGGTGTGATAGTGTGGTGGTGTGGTGGTGAGGAGGGCAGCAGTGCTCATGTGGGGAGACGGTCTGGTGATCAGTGGCACCATCAGACACAGGTCAGGCTGGGACCTGTGCAGATGAGGGGCAGAAGGAAACACAGAGACACTGAGTCGCTGACTCTGAGTCTGATTAGCATGGTAAACCGAGGGAGAGAAAGACAGGCAGATAGAGAGGGGGGTGGAGAGAGGGAGAAGAGAGAGAGAGAAAGAAAGAGAGAGAGAGAGAGAAACAGATACAGAGAGATAAAGGAGGGGGGTTTAAGTATTTAACTCGTTTGATCTCTAATGCCTTCTTGTTTTGGCCACTTTCTGCCGCTCTTTGCAGTTGGGAGTTGTAATGTCCCACTCCGTATGTTTTTAAGAGCCTGTTTGTGTTCAACTAATCAGTCAATCCCACAATGAAATTCCACTGCTCAAAACACAGCTGAACTCACTGAATACTTCTCAGTGGGGTTTCTCAGTGGCCTGGGGCAAGTAGAAGAGGATGTCGGGGAAGTTTGGTTGGCAAGTTGGTCAGTTTTCCCGCCAGTCAACCATCACGAGTCAGCTCAGATCACCTGTGATGCTAACTGGTTGAAGCATGTGAGGCTACTAAAATAAAGAAGGAGCTTATTACAGTGTAATAAATTAGCAGTTTTGTGACTTTTCGTCCCAGTGGAAAAATGCTACGTTGGACACTGCTTCTCAGAATGTGAGATGCGTGGTGTCCTGGAACGCAGATGCGTGGTGTCCTGGAACGCAGAATTATGTGAAAAGTGAATAACCTCTGCATGTATATGGGGCATCATGGACAGATCCAACGTTGCAGTGCTTTCTGTAAATTCGGGGTAATCTGAGACACTTCTGCACCCTCACCCTCTATGGTCAGCGAGTGGAATTCTCAACTTGTGTGTACCACTCCTCACCTGTGGCTGTCAGTCTGTGAATCATCCCATCCCATGAGTCACAAGACTGTCCACTACACAGCATCAACCTCCACTGTCAGCTCACAAAGATGTATGTATGAAGCACGAACCAGACAAAAAAAAAAAAATCCCCCAGCATTTGAATACACTACTACTCATAGTACTCTTTCCACTTGTGGATCAAACTAGTTCAGCTCAACTCAATTCTGCACAGTATGTTTCGCTGTCCTAAGGCTAATCTTTGTGAATGGGAATGCCAGACAGGCTCTTGTTGAGAAGGACCTTGGAGAGGCTAGTGTTTAAACCACTGGGCTGTGTAGTTTATGTTGGCCTGGCATGTTTAATAGACGTCATTAATGGTATACTGTATACATATATGAGTGTGTTATTGTAATCATGTACTTGTGTTGTTCTGGAGGGTTGTCAACACTCCCGTCCAATTAAACCGACCAAAAGCCCCACGCTCCCCTCCGTCTGTGGTTCACTGTTCTCACTATTTGGGTTTAAATCCTTCTCTCTCCCTCTTTCTCTCTTTCTCTCCCACTCGGTCTCTCTCTCTCTTTCCCTCTTTCTTTCTCTCTTGCTCTCCCTTTCTCTCTCTCTCTTTGTATGTCTCTCTCTTTTCGTTTAAGTGTTTGTGAAAAACAAAACAGTTCAACTTACATTTTGACAGCTATTGTAAACAGCTGTTTAAATATGTATTGGTTTTGTTAATTTTGCCGTTAGGCACATTATTTCTTTGTGGTTTCTCTGTTGTTTTGTTCGTCTTCTTATATTTATTTCTCATTTCTACTTGGGCAATGAAAAGAAATTGGCTGTATTAAAAAAAATAATAAAATAAATTTGACTACGTGGGTGCAGGTAAAACCCATATTCCTTGGACAAAGAACATCAATTCTCTCCCCTCATTGGCTGTAGTTATTGATTGTCCTTCTCTTTATTGCTTGGCTCTCTTTTTTCTGTGCTCATTTTCTCTCTTCATCTTGGGTCACTTTGCCTCTTTCATACATCCTGGGAGTCATACGTTACATAAATATGTTTGGTCTCTCGGAGGGGGTTGTAGTACGGCCTCACTTGATACTTGGCAGAGCCTTCTCACATTACCTGGCACGGATTCTGACGGGCATTACCAATATTAAAGGTTTGGCTGGAAAACAGGAGGCGTCCTCTCGAAACACTGGACACTGGCCTAATAAAGCACTTTGCCCCTGAGTAAACACACATGCACATGCACATGCACACGCACACACACACACACACACACACACACACACACACACACACACACACACACACACACACACACACACATACACACACACACACAAACACACACACACACACACGCTCTTTCACTTACATACATATATACACATATGCAGACGCACACATGCAGACACACACAGAGCAAGAGAGAGAGAGAGAGAGAGAGAGAGAGAGAGAGAGGAAGCCATAGAAAAAAAATGATGCATACAGATGGTGCCAGTCCAGGCCTCAGAATGAAAGCACATATTCCGCAGTGTATATTTTACCACCACTACATAACTGGCACAGATGTCTGTGTGCCATTTTGTTAGTATTTTGATATGCCATGCCTTGCCAAGCCACTCCCCCCCCAATCTAGTTTACATTCCCCACAGACAGTGAGGCAGAACGATGCTCGGAGGCTCCCTGTTTGTTGATGCCATTGATAAGCCCCTCCATCTTAATACAGTTGATGGCTAATGGACGGCTGCCTCGTACACATGCTTAACCCAGCATAAGATGTGAAAGAATGGCCTTAGATTTAACTATGTTCGCCATTTTTTACGTTTTGATAACTTTTTGGGTAATGGTAATGTTTATTTGATGGGTCAACTTATGCAATTACAAGAATCGGACCATGAAATGCACTAATATGTATGTAATGTAATATTAACTGAATTCTGCATACAGTCATATGTCTAAGAGTCTGGGTTCAAATGAAGCATGATACATGTTTGGTGAATTTAAAAGGGTAAAGAGACATTATTTGGATCTGTGTATTTTGAAGGTGTAGAAACTTCTTCTCTTCTTTGTAGCAATATAGATATCAGAAAAAAATATGACTGTCTCTTCCCTTGTCCTTCTGCAGACCCCTATCCTCTGGCTGGAGTGCCCCCTGGAGTGTGGAGGGGGATGGAGCGCGGCAGCGAGAGTCCCTGCCTGCGGGACAGTCCTGAGCGGAGGGGGGGCAGCAGCCCTGACCTCAGCGGCCCCCCGCCAGTGAAGATGGGGCGCCTGGAGCTCAACGGGAGCCCCACAGGGCCCCGTAGCCGCCACAACGGCGCCTCCCAAAGGCCTCTTGGAGGTAGGGCACGCTGCCCATCCAACTCACTCACACATGCACAGACATCTAACCCTGTGGTTTATCTACATACATAGTGTAGTTAGAATTTACATAGGCTTTACATAGGTTGTCAAATAGCTGAAATGGTAACATGAGAGAAACATCCCCATATGGCAAGTGATTGGCAGGTGTCTCTCCATATCAAATAATGTTTTCAGTTTTACAGACTGAAACGGCAGTAGGGGTTCAGTTAGAATGCTTCATATGTGTTTGCATTCCAATTCTGTTATATGTCATTGTCACTATGTAAGGGATAATGTAAAGAATGCCGGTCATTATTGGGGAAAATAAGTCCCGACAGGGCGAACCGGACCCCGACACGCCAGTGGAGGGGTCTTGCTTCGCCCTGAAGGGACTTATTTTCCCAATAATGACCGGCGTTCTATACATTATCCCGCTTATTATACGGCTACTTGCCAAAACGTAAAAATAAACTCCACGATATGTCTCTTTACATTTATTTATTACCGTTTTGTTGTGGCTTTTGCTGAGAAACAAATAGTTCACAAAACACACTGAACTTGAATCAAACGTTCTTTAGAACACAGCTGATCAACCGTCTGCCTTCACTTTTTGATCCGTTGCCATTGACAACAGTATTATTTAGAGGTCCTTTATAAAACAGTCCTTTAACAGTATTATTTAGAGGTCCATTATAAAATAATGACCGGTAGAACTTTGGGAAATCCCATTCAAGTCAATGGAGCGTTCTACCTGCATTGTGAAGAGCCGTATAATAGAGGGAGATAATAGTATGATTATTAAACTAGATGTACCGCAGAGCGGTACAAAATATGACCGCCGCCCAGTCCAGCACATTTTTTTCCACAAAAATAAATCACGCTGAAAGGCCTATATATGATTCTAACTGTCTCACTAAATTGCATTATCCACACTCAATTCTCACTGGTATCTGCTAGACAACAAGTACAAAAACATGATTAGTTCATAGATGTAAAATTCACATGTAAAATTCATCTTATACAACCCCACCTCCATCTTGCCTGTTCATAATTCTGAGAAATTCTTGAATTGTGTGCATGTGTGCATGTACATGTTTATGTTATGTGTGTGTGTGTGTGTGTGTGTGTGTGTGTGTGTGTGTGTGTGTGTGTGTGTGTGTGTGTGCGTGCGTGCTTGTGTGTGTGCCTGCGTATGTGCCTGTGCATGCATGCGTACATATGTCTACTGTGTGAGTATGTGTCATACGTATGATTACTGTGAATGTATGTGTGTGCGTGTGTATCTGTTTGTGCACATGTGTGCACATGAAATGGGTTAACGTGACCCCTGGAGGCAAACATACGGGAAAAAATGGTCATCCTAGGCCCTACAGTTCTCAAGATATTCACAGAGAACTGTGTCTGCCCTACCCTCCTTTCGGGGGGGGGGGGGGGGGGGTGGGGGGTGGGTGTCCAGTCTAGCGGGGGGGCTACAGATCAAAGCGAAAAATGACGGTTCCATGCTATCCATGTGGGGTTACATGCCCACCAAGTTTCGTGTACCCCGGTCTTTCAGTGTCCCGGGAATCCTTGTTGGTGTACGTCACTAAATGTACACATAAATTATTTTATTGTAAGGCCCCCCATGAACGAAAGTACACAAAACTTGGCATGCATTCGGAGGGTGTCATAATGATCCTACACTTTTAATTTCGTGCAATTTAGACCTTGTCAGCCAGAGATATTGTGATGAAAACACCTCATTTTTTGCTTTTTAATTTTTAACTAGGTGGTGCTATACATGAAATAAGTGGTAATGGGATGGGTTGACATGCCCCCTTAAGACCAACATACATAAAAAAGGTGGACCTCCTAGGCCCTAGGGTTCTCGAGATATTCACAGAAAACTGTCTCCGGCCACCTACAGGCCAGTTGGTGTATAGTAACATAAATTAATTTATTGTGTGGCCCCCCATGAACGGAATTCCACAAAACTTGGCGTGCATACAGAGGGTGTCATAATGATCCTACACTTCCAATTTTGTGCAGTTTTGACTATGTTAGGTCACAGATACCTGCGATTACAACACCTCATTTTTACTTTT